>NW_027478793.1:300000-539902 GCF_051014685.1 Ptiloglossa arizonensis
CGATTACAACGGTATGCGTACTTTTCCCCTAGACCGCTCTAGTTATGCTTGTCGAGCATCAGAACTGCGAAAATTTTGAGTTTCTCAAGCGTTTCTTACCTCCAAACTGCCATATCTCGCGAACGGATTGACCAATCCGCAAAATTTCTGTTGCATCTGAAAGTAGAAAGTCGCCCGATTACAACGGTATGCGTACTTTTCCCCTAGAACGTTCTAGTTATGCTTGTCGAGCATCAGAACTGCGAAAATTTTGAGTTTCTCAAGCGTTTCTTACCTCCAAACTGCCATATCTCGTGAACGGAATGACCAATCCGCAAAATTTCTGTTGCATCTGAAAGTAGAAACTCGCCCGATTACAACGCTATGCGCACTTTTCCCCTAGTCCGCTCTAGTTATTCGTTTCGAGCATCAGAACTGCGAAAATTTTGAGTTTTTCAAGCGTTTCTTACTTCCAAATTGCCATACCTCGCGAACGGATTGAGCAATCCGCAAAATTTCTGTTGCATCTGAAGGTAGAAACTCGCCCGTTTACAACGGTATGCGTACTTTTCCCCTAGGCCGTTCTAGTTAATCGTTTCGAGCATCAGAACTGCGAAAATTTTGAGTTTCTCAAGCGTTTCTTACTTCCAAACTGCCATATCTCGCGAACGGATTGACCAATCCGCAAAATTTCTGTTGCATCTGAAAGTAGAAAGTCGCCCGATTACAACGGTATGCGTACTTTTCCCCTAGAACGTTCTAGTTATGCTTGTCGAGCATCAGAACTGCGAAAATTTTGAGTTTCTCAAGCGTTTCTTACCTCCAAACTGCCATGTCTCGTGAACGGAATGACCAATCCGCAAAATTTCTGTTGCATCTGAAAGTAGAAACTCGCCCGATTACAACGGTATGGGTACTTTTCCCCTAGTCCGTTCTAGTTATTCGTTTCGAGCATCAGAACTGCGAAAATTTTGAGTTTTTCAAGCGTTTCTTACTTCCAAATTGCCATACCTCGCGAACGGATTGAGCAATCCGCAAAATTTCTGTTGCATCTGAAGGTAGAAACTCACCCGTTTACAACGCTATGCGTACTTTTCCCCTAGGCCGTTCTAGTTATTCGTTTCGAGCATCAGAACTGCGAAAATTTTGAGTTTCTCAATCGTTTCTTACTTCCAAACCGCCATATCTCGCGAACGGATTGACCAATCCGCAAAATTTCTGTTGCATCTGAAAGTAGAAACTCGCCCGATTACAACGGTATGCGTACTTTTCCCCTAGGCCGTTCTAGTTAATCGTTTCGAGCATCAGAACTGCGAAAATTTTGAGTTTCTCAAGCGTTTCTTACTTCCAAACTGCCATATCTCGCGAACGGATTGACCAATCCGCAAAATTTCTGATGCATCTGAAAGTAGAAACTCGCCAGATTACAACGGTATGCGTACTTTTCCCCTAGGCCGTTCTGGTTATTCGTTTCGAGCATCAGAACTGTGAAAATTTTGAGTTTCTCAACCGTTTCTTACCTCCAAACTGCCGTATCTCGCGAACGGATTGACCAATCCGCAAAATTTCTGTTGCATCTGAAAGTAGAAAGTCGCCCGATTACAACGGTATGCGTACTTTTCCCCTAGAACGTTCTAGTTATGCTTGTCGAGCATCAGAACTGCGAAAATTTTGAGTGTCTCAAGCGTTTCTTACTTCCAAACTGCCATATCTCGCGAACGGATTGACCAATCCGCAAAATTTCTGTTGCATCTGAAAGTAGAAACTCGCCCGATTACAACGGTAGGTGTAGTTTTCCCCTAGCCCGTTCTAGTTATTCGTTTCGAGCATCAGAACTGCGAAAATGTTGAGTTTCTCAAGCGTTTCTTACCTACAAACTGCCATATCTCGCGAACGGATTGACCAATCCGCAAAATTTCTGTTGCATCTGAAAGTAGAAACTCGCCCGCTTACAACGGTATGCGTACTTTTCCCCTAGGCCGTTCTAGGTATTCGTTTCGAGCATCAGAACTGCGAAAATTTTGAGTTTCTCAAGCGTTTCTTACCTCCAAACTGCCATATCTCGCGAACGGATTGACCAATCCGCAAAGTTTCTGTTGCATCTGAAAGTAGAAACTCGCCCGATTACAACGGTATGCGTACTTTTCCCCTAGGCCGTTCTAGTTATTCGTTTCGAGCATCAGAACTGCGAAAATGTTGAGTTTCTCAAGCGTTTCTTACCTCCAAACTGCCATACCTCGCGAACGGATTGACCAATCCGCAAAATTTCTGTTGCATCTGAAGGTAGAAACTCGCCCGATTACAACGGTATGCGTACTTTTCCCCTAGAACGTTCTGGTTATGCTTGTCGAGCATCAGAACTGCGAAAATTTTTAGTTTCTCAAGCGATTCTTACCTCCAAACTGCCATATCTCGCGAACGGATTGACCAATCCGCAAAATTTCTGTTGCATCTGAAAGTAGAAACTCGCCCGATTACAACGGTAGATGTAGTTTTCCCCTAGGCCGTTCTAGTTATTCGTTTCGAGCATCAGAACTGCGAAAATGTTGAGTTTCTCAAGCGTTTCTTACCTACAACCTGCCATATCTCGCGAACGGATTGACCAATCCGCAAAATTTCTGTTGCATCTGAAAGTAGAAATTCGCCCGATTACAACGGTATGCGCACTTTTCCCCTAGTCGGTTCTAGTTACTCGTTTCGAGCATCAGAACTGCGAAAATTTTGAGTTTCTCAAGCGTTTCTTACCTCCAAACTGCCATATTTCGCGAACGGATTGACCAATCCGCAAAATTTCTGTTGCATCTGAAAGTAGAAAGTCGCCAGATTACAACGGTATGCGTACTTTTCCCCTAGACCGCTCTAGTTATGCTTGTCGAGCATCAGAACTGCGAAAATTTTGAGTTTCTCAAGCGTTTCTTACCTCCAAACTGCCATATCTCGCGAACGGATTGACCAATCCGCAAAATTTCTGTTGCATCTGAAAGTAGAAAGTCGCCCGATTACAACGGTATGCGTACTTTTCCCCTAGGCCGTTCTAGTTATTCGTTTCGAGCATCAGAACTGCGAAAATGTTGAGTTTCTCAAGCGTTTCTTACCTACAAACTGCCATATCTCGCGAACGGATTGACCAATCCGCAAAATTTCTGTTGCATCTGAAAGTAGAAATTCGCCCGATTACAACGGTGTGCGTACTTTTCCCCTAGACCGTTCTAGTTATGCTTGTCGAGCATCAGAACTGCGAAAATTTTGAGTTTCTCAAGCGTTTCTTACCTCCAAACTGCCATATCTCGCGAACGGATTGACCAATCCGCAAAATTTCTGTTGCATCTGAAAGTAGAAACTCGCCCGATTACAACGGTAGGTGTAGTTTTCCCCTAGGCCGTTCCAGTTATTCGTTTCGAGCATCAGAACTGCGAAAATGTTGAGTTTCTCAAGCGTTTCTTACCTACAAACTGCCATATCTCGCGAACGGATTGACCAATCCGCAAAATTTCTGTTGCATCTGAAAGTAGAAATTCGCCCGATTACAAGGGTATGCGCACTTTTCCCCTAGTCGGTTCTAGTTACTCGTTTCCAGCATCAGAACTGCAAAAATTTTGAGTTTCTCAAGCGTTTCTTACCTCCAAACTGCCATATCTCGCGAACGGATTGACCAATCCGCAAAATTTCTGTTGCATCTGAAAGTAGAAACTCGCCCAATTACAACGGTATGCGTACTTTTCCCCTAGGCCGTACTGGTTATTCGTTTCGAGCATCAGAACTGTGAAAATTTTGAGTTTCTCAAGCGTTTCTTACCTCCAAACTGCCATACCTCGCGAACGGATTGACCAATCCGCAAAATTTCTGTTGCATCTGAAGGTAGAAACTCGCCCGATTACAACGGTATGCGTACTTTTCCCCTAGAACGTTCTGGTTATGCTTGTCGAGCATCAGAACTGCGAAAATTTTTAGTTTCTCAAGCGTTTCTTACCTCCAAACTGCCATATCTCGCGAACGGATTGACCAATCCGCAAAATTTCTGTTGAATCTGAAAGTAGAAACTCGCCCGATTACAACGGTGGATGTAGTTTTCCCCTAGGCCGTTCTAGTTATTCGTTTCGAGCATCAGAACTGCGAAAATGTTGAGTTTCTCAAGCGTTTCTTACCTACAAACTGCCATATCTCGCGAACGGATTGACCAATCCGCAAAATTTTTGTTGCATCTGAAAGTAGAAATTCGCCCGATTACAACGGTATGCGCACTTTTCCCCTAGTCGGTTCTAGTTACTCGTTTCGAGCATCAGAACTGCGAAAATTTTGAGTTTCTCAAGCGTTTCTCACCTCCAAACTGCCATATTTCGCGAACGGATTGACCAATCCGCAAAATTTCTGTTGCATCTGAAAGTAGAAATTCGCCCGATTACAAGGGTATGCGCACTTTTCCCCTAGTCGGTTCTAGTTACTCGTTTCCAGCATCAGAACTGCAAAAATTTTGAGTTTCTCAAGCGTTTCTTACATCCAAACTGCCATATCTCGCGAACGGATTGACCAATCCGCAAAATTTCTGTTGCATCTGAAAGTAGATGTCGTCCGATTACAACGGTATGCGTACTTTTCCCCTAGACCGTTCTTGTTATGCTTGTCGAGCATCAGAACTGCGAAAATTTTGAGTTTCTCAAGCGTTTCTTACCTCCAAACTGCCATACCTCGCGAACGGATTGACCAATCCGCAAAATTTCTGTTGCATCTGAAGGTAGAAACTCGCCCGATTACAACGGTATGCGTACTTTTCCCCTAGAACGTTCTGGTTATGCTTGTCGAGCATCAGAACTGCGAAAATTTTTAGTTTCTCAAGCGTTTCTTACCTCCAAACTGCCATATCTCGCGAACGGATTGACCAATCCGCAAAATTTCTGTTGAATCTGAAAGTAGAAACTCGCCCGATTACAACGGTGGATGTAGTTTTCCCCTAGGCCGTTCTAGTTATTCGTTTCGAGCATCAGAACTGCGAAAATGTTGAGTTTCTCAAGCGTTTCTTACCTACAAACTGCCATATCTCGCGAACGGATTGACCAATCCGCAAAATTTCTGTTGCATCTGAAAGTAGAAATTCGCCCGATTAGAACGGTATGCGCACTTTTCCCCTAGTCGGTTCTAGTTACTCGTTTCGAGCATCAGAACTGCGAAAATTTTGAGTTTCTCAAGCGTTTCTTACCTCCAAACTGCCATATTTCGCGAACGGATTGACCAATCCGCAAAATTTCTGTTGCATCTGAAAGTAGAAAGTCGCCCGATTACAACGGTATGCGTACTTTTCCCCTAGACCGCTCTAGTTATGCTTGTCGAGCATCAGAACTGCGAAAATTTTGAGTTTCTCAAGCGTTTCTTACCTCCAAACTGCCATATCTCGCGAACGGATTGACCAATCCGCAAAATTTCTGTTGCATCTGAAAGTAGAAAGTCGCCCGATTACAACGGTATGCGTACTTTTCCCCTAGGCCGTTCTAGTTATTCGTTTCGAGCATCAGAACTGCGAAAATTTTGAGTTTCTCAAGCGTTTCTTACTTCCAAACTGCCATATCTCGCGAACGGATTGACCAATCCGCAAAATTTCTGATGCATCTGAAAGTAGAAACTCGCCAGATTACAACGGTATGCGTACTTTTCCCCTAGGCCGTTCTGGTTATTCGTTTCGAGCATCAGAACTGTGAAAATTTTGAGTTTCTCAACCGTTTCTTACCTCCAAACTGCCGTATCTCGCGAACGGATTGACCAATCCGCAAAATTTCTGTTGCATCTGAAAGTAGAAAGTCGCCCGATTACAACGGTATGCGTACTTTTCCCCTAGAACGTTCTAGTTATGCTTGTCGAGCATCAGAACTGCGAAAATTTTGAGTTTCTCAAGCGTTTCTTACTTCCAAACTGCCATATCTCGCGAACGGATTGACCAATCCGCAAAATTTCTGTTGCATCTGAAAGTAGAAACTCGCCCGATTACAACGGTAGGTGTAGTTTTCCCCTAGCCCGTTCTAGTTATTCGTTTCGAGCATCAGAACTGCGAAAATGTTGAGTTTCTCAAGCGTTTCTTACCTACAAACTGCCATATCTCGCGAACAGATTGACCAATCCGCAAAATTTCTGTTGCATCTGGAAGTAGAAACTCGCCCGATTACAACGGTATGCGTACTTTTCCCCTAGGCCGTACTGGTTATTCGTTTCGAGCATCAGAACTGTGAAAATTTTGAGTTTCTCAACCGTTTCTTACCTCCAAACTGCCATATCTCGCGAACGGATTGACCAATCCGCAAAATTTCTGTTGCATCTGAAAGTAGAAAGTCGCCCGATTACAACGGTATGCGTACTTTTCCCCTAGACCGCTCTAGTTATGCTTGTCGAGCATCAGAACTGCGAAAATTTTGAGTTTCTCAAGCGTTTCTTACCTCCAAACTGCCATACCTCGCGAACGGATTGACCAATCCGCAAAATTTCTGTTGCATCTGAAGGTAGAAACTCGCCCGATTACAACGGTATGCGTACTTTTCCCCTAGAACGTTCTGGTTATGCTTGTCGAGCATCAGAACTGCGAAAATTTTTAGTTTCTCAAGCGTTTCTTACTTCCAAACTGCCATATCTCGCGAACGGATTGACCAATCCGCAAAATTTCTGTTGCATCTGAAAGTAGAAACTCGCCCGATTACAACGGTAGGTGTAGTTTTCCCCTAGCCCGTTCTAGTTATTCGTTTCGAGCATCAGAACTGCGAAAATGTTGAGTTTCTCAAGCGTTTCTTACCTACAAACTGCCATATCTCGCGAACGGATTGACTAATCCGCAAAATTTCTGTTGCATCTGAAAGTAGAAACTCGCCCGATTACAACGGTATGCGTACTTTTCCCCTAGGCCGTACTGGTTATTCGTTTCGAGCATCAGAACTGTGAAAATTTTGAGTTTCTCAACCGTTTCTTACCTCCAAACTGCCATATCTCGCGAACGGATTGACCAATCCGCAAAATTTCTGTTGCATCTGAAAGTAGAAAGTCGCCCGATTACAACGGTATGCGTACTTTTCCCCTAGACCGCTCTAGTTATGCTTGTCGAGCATCAGAACTGCGAAAATTTTGAGTTTCTCAAGCGTTTCTTACCTCCAAACTGCCATACCTCGCGAACGGATTGACCAATCCGCAAAATTTCTGTTGCATCTGAAGGTAGAAACTCGCCCGATTACAACGGTATGCGTACTTTTACCCTAGAACGTTCTGGTTATGCTTGTCGAGCATCAGAACTGCGAAAATTTTTAGTTTCTCAAGCGTTTCTTACCTCCAAACTGCCATATCTCGCGAACGGATTGACCAATCCGCAAAATTTCTGTTGCATCTGAAAGTAGAAACTCTCCCGATTACAACGGTAGATGTAGTTTTCCCCTAGGCCGTTCTAGTTATTCGTTTCGAGCATCAGAACTGCGAAAATGTTGAGTTTCTCAAGCGTTTCTTACCTACAAACTGCCATATCTCGCGAACGGATTGACCAATCCGCAAAATTTCTGTTGCATCTGAAAGTAGAAATTCGCCCGATTACAACGGTATGCGCACTTTTCCCCTAGTCGGTTCTAGTTACTCGTTTCGAGCATCAGAACTGCGAAAATTTTGAGTTTCTCAAGCGTTTCTTACCTCCAAACTGCCATATCTCGCGAACGGATTGACCAATCCGCAAAATTTCTGTTGCATCTGAAAGTAGAATGTCGTCCGATTACAACGGTATGCGTACTTTTCCCCTAGACCGGTCTAGTTATGCTTGTCGAGCATCAGAACTGCGAAAATTTTGAGTTTCTCAAGCGTTTCTTACCTCCAAACTGCCATATCTCGCGAACGGATTGACCAATCCGCAAAATTTCTGATGCATCTGAAAGTAGAAACTCGCCAGATTACAACGGTATGCGTACTTTTCCCCTAGGCCGTACTGGTTATTCGTTTCGAGCATCAGAACTGTGAAAATTTTGAGTTTCTCAACCGTTTCTTACCTCCAAACTGCCATATCTCGCGAACGGATTGACCAATCCGCAAAATTTCTGTTGCATCTGAAAGTAGAAAGTCGCTCGATTACAACGGTATGCGTACTTTTCCCCTAGACCGCTCTAGTTATGCTTGTCGAGCATCAGAACTGCGAAAATTTTGAGTTTCTCAAGCGTTTTTTACCTCCAAACTGCCATATCTCGCGAATGGATTGACCAATCCGCAAAATTTCTGTTGCATCTGAAAGTAGAAAGTCGCCCGATTACAACGGTATGCGTACTTTTCCCCTAGAACGTTCTAGTTATGCTTGTCGAGCATCAGAACTGCGAAAATTATGAGTTTCTCAAGCGTTTCTTACCTCCAAACTGCCATATCTCGCGAACGGATTGACCAATCCGCAAAATTTCTGTTGCATCTGAAAGTAGAAACTCGCCCGATTACAACGGTAGGTGTAGTATTCCCCTAGGCCGTTCTAGTTATTCGTTTCGAGCATCAGAACTGCGAAAATGTTGAGTTTCTCAAGCGTTTCTTACCTACAAACTGCCATATCTCGCGAACGGATTGACCAATCCGCAAAATTTCTGTTGCATCTGAAAGTAGAAACTCGCCCGATTACAACGGTAGGTGTAGTTTTCTCCTAGGCCGTTCTAGTTATTCGTTTCGAGCATCAGAACTGCGAAAATGTTGAGTTTCTCAAGCGTTTCTTACCTACAAACTGCCATATCTCGCGAACGGATTGACCAATCCGCAAAATTTCTGTTGCATCTGAAAGTAGAAAGTCGCCCGATTACAACGGTATGCGTACTTTTCCCCTAGACCGCTCTAGTTATGCTTGTCGAGCATCAGAACTGCGAAAATTTTGAGTTTCTCAAGCGTTTCTTACCTCCAAACTGCCATATCTCGCGAATGGATTGACCAATCCGCAAAATTTCTGTTGCATCTGAAAGTAGAAAGTCGCCCGATTACAACGGTATGCGTACTTTTCCCCTAGAACGTTCTAGTTATGCTTGTCGAGCATCAGAACTGCGAAAATTTTGAGTTTCTCAAGCGTTTCTTACCTCCAAACTGCCATATCTCGCGAACGGATTGACCAATCCGCAAAATTTCTGTTGCATCTGAAAGTAGAAACTCGCCCGATTACAACGGTAGGTGTAGTATTCCCCTAGGCCGTTCTAGTTATTCGTTTCGAGCATCAGAACTGCGAAAATGTTGAGTTTCTCAAGCGTTTCTTACCTACAAACTGCCATATCTCGCGAACGGATTGACCAATCCGCAAAATTTCTGTTGCATCTGAAAGTAGAAAGTCGCTCGATTACAACGGTATGCGTACTTTTCCCCTAGACCGCTCTAGTTATGCTTGTCGAGCATCAGAACTGCGAAAATTTTGAGTTTCTCAAGCGTTTCTTACCTCCAAACTGCCATATCTCGCGAATGGATTGACCAATCCGCAAAATTTCTGTTGCATCTGAAAGTAGAAAGTCGCCCGATTACAACGGTATGCGTACTTTTCCCCTAGAACGTTCTAGTTATGCTTGTCGAGCATCAGAACTGCGAAAATTTTGAGTTTCTCAAGCGTTTCTTACCTCCAAACTGCCATATCTCGCGAACGGATTGACCAATCCGCAAAATTTCTGTTGCATCTGAAAGTAGAAACTCGCCCGATTACAACGGTAGGTGTAGTATTCCCCTAGGCCGTTCTAGTTATTCGTTTCGAGCATCAGAACTGCGAAAATGTTGAGTTTCTCAAACGTTTCTTACCTACAAACTGCCATATCTCGCGAACGGATTGACCAATCCGCAAAATTTCTGTTGCATCTGAAAGTAGAAACTCGCCCGATTACAACGGTAGGTGTAGTTTTCTCCTAGGCCGTTCTAGTTATTCGTTTCGAGCATCAGAACTGCGAAAATGTTGAGTTTCTCAAGCGTTTCTTACCTACAAACTGCCATATCTCGCGAACGGATTGACCAATCCGCAAAATTTCTGTTGCATCTGAAAGTAGAAAGTCGCCCGATTACAACGGTATGCGTACTTTTCCCCTAGACCGTTCTAGCTATGCTTGTCGAGCATCAGAACTGCGAAAATGTTGAGTTTCTCAAGCGTTTCTTACCTCCAAACTGCCATATCTCGCGAACGGATTGACCAATCCGCAAAATTTCTGTTGCATCTGAAAGTAGAAAGTCGCCCGATTACAACGGTATGCGTACTTTTCCCCTAGAACGTTCTGGTTATGCTTGTCGAGCATCAGAACTGCGAAAATTTTGAGTTTCTCAAGCGTTTCTTACCTCCAAACTGCCATATCTCGCGAACGGATTGACCAATCCGCAAAATTTCTGTTGCATCTGAAAGTAGAAACTCGCCCGATTACAACGGTAGATGTAGTTTTCCCTTAGGCCGTTCTAGTTATTCGTTTCGAGCATCAGAACTGCGAAAATGTTGAGTTTCTCAAGCGTTTCTTACCTACAAACTGCCATATCTCGCGAACGGATCGACCAATCCGCAAAATTTCTGTTGCATCTGAAAGTAGAAATTCGCCCGATTACAACGGTGTGCGCACTTTTCCCCTGGTCGGTTCTAGTTACTCGTTTCGAGCATCAGAACTGCGAAAATTTTGAGTTTCTCAAGCGTTTCTTACCTCCAAACTGCAATATCTCGCGAACGGATTGACCAATCCGCAAAATTTCTGTTGCATCTGAGAGTAGAAACTCGCCCGATTACAACGGTATGCGTACTTTTCCCCTAGGCCGTACTGGTTATTCGTTTCGGGCATCAGAACTGTGAAAATTTTGAGTTTCTCAACCGTTTCTTACCTCCAAACTGCCATATCTCGCGAACGGATTGACCAATCCGCAAAATTTCTGTTGCATCTGAAAGTAGAAAGTCGCTCGATTACAACGGTATGCGTACTTTTCCCCTAGACCGCTCTAGTTATGCTTGTCGAGCATCAGAACTGCGAAAATTTTGAGTTTCTCAAGCGTTTCTTACCTCCAAACTGCCATATCTCGCGAATGTATTGACCAATCCGCAAAATTTCTGTTGCATCTGAAAGTAGAAAGTCGCCCGATTACAACGGTATGCGTACTTTTCCCCTAGAACGTTCTAGTTATGCTTGTCGAGCATCAGAACTGCGAAAATTTTGAGTTTCTCAAGCGTTTCGTACCTCCAAACTGCCATATCTCGCGAACGGATTGACCAATCCGCAAAATTTCTGTTGCATCTGAAAGTAGAAACTCGCCCCATTACAACGGTAGGTGTAGTTTTCCCCTAGTCCGTTCTAGTTATTCGTTTCGAGCATCGGAACTGCGAAAATTTTGAGTTTCTCAAGCGTTTCTTACTTCCAAACTGCCATATCTCGCGAACGGATTGACCAATCCGCAAAATTTCTGCTGCATCTGAAAGTACAAACTCGCCCGATTACAACGGTATGCCTACTTTTCCCCTAGGCCGTTCTAGTTATTCGTTTCGAGCATCAGAACTGCGAAAATGTTGAGTTTCTCAAGCGCTTCTTACCTACAAACTGCCATATCTCGCGAACGGATTGACCAATCCGCAAAATTTCTGTTGCATCTGAAAGTAGAAACTCGCCCGATTACAACGGTAGGTGTAGTATTCCCCTAGGCCGTTCTAGTTATTCGTTTCGAGCATCAGAACTGCGAAAATGTTGAGTTTCTCAAGCGTTTCTTACCTACAAACTGCCATATCTCGCGAACGGATTGACCAATCCGCAAAATTTCTGTTGCATCTGAAAGTAGAAACTCGCCCGATTACAACGGTAGGTGTAGTTTTCTCCTAGGCCGTTCTAGTTATTCGTTTCGAGCATCAGAACTGCGAAAATGTTGAGTTTCTCAAGCGTTTCTTACCTACAAACTGCCATATCTCGCGAACGGATTGACCAATCCGCAAAATTTCTGTTGCATCTGAAAGTAGAAAGTCGCCCGATTACAACGGTATGCGTACTTTTCCCCTAGACCGCTCTAGTTATGCTTGTCGAGCATCAGAACTGCGAAAATTTTGAGTTTCTCAAGCGTTTCTTACCTCCAAACTGCCATATCTCGCGAATGGATTGACCAATCCGCAAAATTTCTGTTGCATCTGAAAGTAGAAAGTCGCCCGATTACAACGGTATGCGTACTTTTCCCCTAGAACGTTCTAGTTATGCTTGTCGAGCATCAGAACTGCGAAAATTTTGAGTTTCTCAAGCGTTTCTTACCTCCAAACTGCCATATCTCGCGAACGGATTGACCAATCCGCAAAATTTCTGTTGCATCTGAAAGTAGAAACTCGCCCGATTACAACGGTAGGTGTAGTATTCCCCTAGGCCGTTCTAGTTATTCGTTTCGAGCATCAGAACTGCGAAAATGTTGAGTTTCTCAAGCGTTTCTTACCTCCAAACTGCCATATCTCGCGAACGGATTGACCAATCCGCAAAATTTCTGTTGCATCTGAAAGTAGAAAGTCGCTCGATTACAACGGTATGCGTACTTTTCCCCTAGACCGCTCTAGTTATGCTTGTCGAGCATCAGAACTGCGAAAATTTTGAGTTTCTCAAGCGTTTCTTACCTCCAAACTGCCATATCTCGCGAATGGATTGACCAATCCGCAAAATTTCTGTTGCATCTGAAAGTAGAAAGTCGCCCGATTACAACGGTATGCGTACTTTTCCCCTAGAACGTTCTAGTTATGCTTGTCGAGCATCAGAACTGCGAAAATTTTGAGTTTCTCAAGCGTTTCTTACCTCCAAACTGCCATATCTCGCGAACGGATTGACCAATCCGCAAAATTTCTGTTGCATCTGAAAGTAGAAACTCGCCCGATTACAACGGTAGGTGTAGTATTCCCCTAGGCCGTTCTAGTTATTCGTTTCGAGCATCAGAACTGCGAAAATGTTGAGTTTCTCAAGCGTTTCTTACCTACAAACTGCCATATCTCGCGAACGGATTGACCAATCCGCAAAATTTCTGTTGCATCTGAAAGTAGAAAGTCGCTCGATTACAACGGTATGCGTACTTTTCCCCTAGACCGCTCTAGTTATGCTTGTCGAGCATCAGAACTGCGAAAATTTTGAGTTTCTCAAGCGTTTCTTACCTCCAAACTGCCATATCTCGCGAATGGATTGACCAATCCGCAAAATTTCTGTTGCATCTGAAAGTAGAAAGTCGCCCGATTACAACGGTATGCGTACTTTTCCCCTAGAACGTTCTAGTTATGCTTGTCGAGCATCAGAACTGCGAAAATTTTGAGTTTCTCAAGCGTTTCTTACCTCCAAACTGCCATATCTCGCGAACGGATTGACCAATCCGCAAAATTTCTGTTGCATCTGAAAGTAGAAACTCGCCCGATTACAACGGTAGGTGTAGTATTCCCCTAGGCCGTTCTAGTTATTCGTTTCGAGCATCAGAACTGCGAAAATGTTGAGTTTCTCAAGCGTTTCTTACCTCCAAACTGCCATATCTCGCGAACGGATTGACCAATCCGCAAAATTTCTGTTGCATCTGAAAGTAGAAAGTCGCTCGATTACAACGGTATGCGTACTTTTCCCCTAGACCGCTCTAGTTATGCTTGTCGAGCATCAGAACTGCGAAAATTTTGAGTTTCTCAAGCGTTTCTTACCTCCAAACTGCCATATCTCGCGAATGGATTGACCAATCCGCAAAATTTCTGTTGCATCTGAAAGTAGAAAGTCGCCCGATTACAACGGTATGCGTACTTTTCCCCTAGAACGTTCTAGTTATGCTTGTCGAGCATCAGAACTGCGAAAATTTTGAGTTTCTCAAGCGTTTCTTACCTCCAAACTGCCATATCTCGCGAACGGATTGACCAATCCGCAAAATTTCTGTTGCATCTGAAAGTAGAAACTCGCCCGATTACAACGGTAGGTGTAGTATTCCCCTAGGCCGTTCTAGTTATTCGTTTCGAGCATCAGAACTGCGAAAATGTTGAGTTTCTCAAGCGTTTCTTACCTACAAACTGCCATATCTCGCGAACGGATTGACCAATCCGCAAAATTTCTGTTGCATCTGAAAGTAGAAAGTCGCTCGATTACAACGGTATGCGTACTTTTCCCCTAGACCGCTCTAGTTATGCTTGTCGAGCATCAGAACTGCGAAAATTTTGAGTTTCTCAAGCGTTTCTTACCTCCAAACTGCCATATCTCGCGAATGGATTGACCAATCCGCAAAATTTCTGTTGCATCTGAAAGTAGAAAGTCGCCCGATTACAACGGTATGCGTACTTTTCCCCTAGAACGTTCTAGTTATGCTTGTCGAGCATCAGAACTGCGAAAATTTTGAGTTTCTCAAGCGTTTCTTACCTCCAAACTGCCATATCTCGCGAACGGATTGACCAATCCGCAAAATTTCTGTTGCATCTGAAAGTAGAAACTCGCCCGATTACAACGGTAGGTGTAGTATTCCCCTAGGCCGTTCTAGTTATTCGTTTCGAGCATCAGAACTGCGAAAATGTTGAGTTTCTCAAGCGTTTCTTAGTTACAAACTGCCATATCTCGCGAACGGATTGACCAATCCGCAAAATTTCTGTTGCATCTGAAAGTAGAAACTCGCCCGATTACAACGGTAGGTGTAGTTTTCTCCTAGGCCGTTCTAGTTATTCGTTTCGAGCATCAGAACTGCGAAAATGTTGAGTTTCTCAAGCGTTTCTTACCTACAAACTGCCATATCTCGCGAACGGATTGACCAATCCGCAAAATTTCTGTTGCATCTGAAAGTAGAAAGTCGCCCGATTACAACGGTATGCGTACTTTTCCCCTAGACCGTTCTAGCTATGCTTGTCGAGCATCAGAACTGCGAAAATTTTGAGTTTCTCAAGCGTTTCTTACCTCCAAACTGCCATATCTCGCGAACGGATTGACCAATCCTCAAAATTTCTGTTGCATCTGAAAGTAGAAAGTCGCCCGATTACAACGGTATGCGTACTTTTCCCCTAGAACGTTCTGGTTATGCTTGTCGAGCATCAGAACTGCGAAAATTTTGAGTTTCTCAAGCGTTTCTTACCTCCAAACTGCCATATCTCGCGAACGGATTGACCAATCCGCAAAATTTCTGTTGCATCTGAAAGTAGAAACTCGCCCGATTACAACGGTAGATGTAGTTTTCCCTTAGGCCGTTCTAGTTATTCGTTTCGAGCATCAGAACTGCGAAAATGTTGAGTTTCTCAAGCGTTTCTTACCTACAAACTGCCATATCTCGCGAACGGATCGACCAATCCGCAAAATTTCTGTTGCATCTGAAAGTAGAAATTCGCCCGATTACAACGGTGTGCGCACTTTTCCCCTGGTCGGTTCTAGTTACTCGTTTCGAGCATCAGAACTGCGAAAATTTTGAGTTTCTCAAGCGTTTCTTACCTCCAAACTGCAATATCTCGCGAACGGATTGACCAATCCGCAAAATTTCTGTTGCATCTGAGAGTAGAAACTCGCCCGATTACAACGGTATGCGTACTTTTCCCCTAGGCCGTACTGGTTATTCGTTTCGGGCATCAGAACTGTGAAAATTTTGAGTTTCTCAACCGTTTCTTACCTCCAAACTGCCATATCTCGCGAACGGATTGACCAATCCGCAAAATTTCTGTTGCATCTGAAAGTAGAAAGTCGCTCGATTACAACGGTATGCGTACTTTTCCCCTAGACCGCTCTAGTTATGCTTGTCGAGCATCAGAACTGCGAAAATTTTGAGTTTCTCAAGCGTTTCTTACCTCCAAACTGCCATATCTCGCGAATGTATTGACCAATCCGCAAAATTTCTGTTGCATCTGAAAGTAGAAAGTCGCCCGATTACAACGGTATGCGTACTTTTCCCCTAGAACGTTCTAGTTATGCTTGTCGAGCATCAGAACTGCGAAAATTTTGAGTTTCTCAAGCGTTTCGTACCTCCAAACTGCCATATCTCGCGAACGGATTGACCAATCCGCAAAATTTCTGTTGCATCTGAAAGTAGAAACTCGCCCGATTACAACGGTAGGTGTAGTTTTCCCCTAGGCCGTTCTAGTTATTCGTTTCGAGCATCAGAACTGCTAAAATGTTGAGTTTCTCAAGCGTTTCTTACCTCCAAACTGCCATATCTCGCGAACGGAATGACTAATCCGCAAAATTTCTGTTGCATCTGAAAGCAGAAACTCACCCGATTACAACGGTATGCGTACTTTTCCCCTAGGCCGTTCTAGTTATTCGTTTCGAGCATCAGAACTGCGAAAATTTTGAGTTTCTCAAGCGTTTCTTACCTCCAAACTGCCATATCTCGCGAACGGATTGACCAATCCTCAAAATTTCTGTTGCATCTGAAAGTAGAAACTCGCCCGATTACAACGGTATGCGTACTTTTCCCCTAGTCCGTTCTAGTTATTCGTTTCGAGCATCAGAACTGCGAAAATTTTGAGTTTCTCAAGCGTTTCTTACTTCCAAACTGCCATATCTCGCGAACGGATTGACCAATCCGCAAAATTTCTGCTGCATCTGAAAGTACAAACTCGCCCGATTACAACGGTATGCCTACTTTTCCCCTAGGCCGTTCTAGTTATTCGTTTCGAGCATCAGAACTGCGAAAATGTTGAGTTTCTCAAGCGCTTCTTACCTACAAACTGCCATATCTCGCGAACGGATTGACCAATCCGCAAAATTTCTGTTGCATCTGAAAGTAGAAACACGCCCGATTACAACGGTATGCGTACTTTTCCCCTAGTCCGTTCTGGTTATTCGTTTCGAGCATCAGAACTGCGAAAATTTTGAGTTTCTCAAGCGTTTCTTACCTCCAAACTGCCATATCTCGCGAACGGATTGACTAATCCGCAAAATTTCTGTTGCATCTGAAAGTAGAAACTCACCCGATTACAACGCTATGCGTACTTTTCCCCTAGGCCGTTCTAGTTATTCGTTTCGAGCATCAGAACTGCGAAAATTTTGAGTTTCTCAAGCGTTTCTTACCTCCAAACTGCCATATCTCGCGAACGGATTGACCAATCCGCAAAATTTCTGTTGCATCTGAAGGTAGAAACTCGCCCGTTTACAACGGTATGCGTACTTTTCCCCTAGGCCGTTCTAGTTATGCTTGTCGAGCATCAGAACTGCGAAAATTTTGAGTTTCTCAAGCGTTTCTTACCTCCAAACTGCCATATCTCGCGAACGGATTGACCAATCCGCAAAATTTCTGTTGCGTCTGAAAGTAGAATGTCGTCCGATTACAACGGTATGCGTACTTTTCCCCTAGACCGGTCTAGTTATGCTCGTCGAGCATCAGAACTGCGAAAATTTTGAGTTTCTCAAGCGTTTCTTACCTCCAAACTGCCATATCTCGCGAACGGATTGACTAATCCGCAAAATTTCTGTTGCATCTGAAAGTACAAACTCGCCCGATTACAACGGTATGCCTACTTTTCCCCTAGGCCGTTCTAGTTATTCGTTTTGAGCATCAGAACTGCGAAAATGTTGAGTTTCTCAAGCGTTTCTTACCTCCAAACTGCCATATCTCGCGAACGGATTGACCAATCCGCAAAATTTCTGTTGCATCTGAAAGTAGAATGTCGTCCGATTACAACGGTATGCGTACTTTTCCCCTAGACCGGTTTCGTTATGCTTGTCGAGCATCAGAACTGCGAAAATTTTGAGTTTCTCAAGCGTTTCTTACCTCCAAACTGCCATATCTCGCGAACGGATTGACTAATCCGCAAAATTTCTGTTGCATCTGAAAGTAGAAACTCGCCCGATTACAACGGTAGGTGTAGTTTTCCCCTAGGCCGTTCTAGTTATTCGTTTCGAGCATCAGAACTGCGAAAATGTTGAGTTTCTCAAGCGTTTCTTACGTCCAAACTGCCATATCTCGCGAACGGAATGACTAATCCGCAAAATTTCTGTTGCATCTGAAAGTAGAAACTCACCCGATTACAACGGTATGCGTACTTTTCCCCTAGGCCGTTCTAGTTATTCGTTTCGAGCATCAGAACTGCGAAAATTTTGGGTTTCTCAAGCGTTTCTTACCTCCAAACTGCCATATCTCGCGAACGGATTGACCAATCCGCAAAATTTCTGTTGCATCTGAAAGTAGAAACTCGCCCGATTACAACGGTATGCGTACTTTTCCCCTAGGCCGTTGTAGTTATTCGCTTCGAGCATGAGAACTGCGAAAATTTTGGGTTTCTCAAGCGTTGCTTACCTCCAAACTGCCATATCTCGCGAACGGATTGACCAATCCGCAAAATTTCTGTTGCATCTGAAAGTAGAAACTCGCCCGATTCCAACGGTATGCGTACTTTTCCCCTAGGCCGTTCTAGTTATTCGTTTCGAGCATCAGAACTGCGAAAATTTTGAGTTTCTCAAGCGTTTCTTACCTACAAACTGCCATATCTCGCGAACGGATTGACCAATCCGCAAAATTTCTGTTCCATCTGAAAGTAGAAACTCGACCGATTACAACGGTATGCGTACTTTTCCCCTAGGCCGTTCTGGTTATTCGTTTCGAGCATCAGAACTGCGAAAATTTTGAGTTTCTCAAGCGTTTCTTACCTCCAAACTGCCATATCTCGCGAACGGATTGACCAATCCGCAAAATTTCTGTTGCATCTGAAAGTAGAAACTCGCCCGATTACAACGGTATGCGTACTTTTCCCCTAGGCCGTTGTAGTTATTCGTTTCGAGCATGAGAACTGCGAAAGTTTTGGGTTTCTCAAGCGTTGCTTACCTCCAAACTGCCATATCTCGCGAACGGATTGACCAATCCGCAAAATTTCTGTTGCATCTGAAAGTAGAAACTCGCCCGATTACAACGGTATGCGTACTTTTCCCCTAGTCCGTTCTAGTTATTCGTTTCGAGCATCAGAACTGCGAAAATTTTGAGTTTCTCAAGCGTTTCTTACCTACAAACTGCCATATCTCGCGAACGGATTGACCAATCCGCAAAATTTCTGTTCCATCTGAAAGTAGAAACTCGACCGATTACAACGGTATGCGTACTTTTCCCCTAGGCCGTTCTGGTTATTCGTTTCGAGCATCAGAACTGCGAAAATTTTGAGTTTCTCAAGCGTTTCTTACCTCCAAACTGCCATATCTCGCGAACGGATTGACCAATCCGCAAAATTTCTGTTGCATCTGAAAGTAGAAACTCGCCCGATTACAACGGTATGCGTACTTTTCCCCTAGGCCGTTCTAGTTATTCGTGTCGAGCATCAGAACTGCGAAAATTTTGAGTTTTTCAAGCGTTTCTTACTTCCAAATTGCCATACCTTGCGAACGGATTGAGCAATCCGCAAAATTTCTGTTGCATCTGAAGGTAGAAACTCGCCCGTTTACAACGGTATGCGTACTTTTCCCCTAGGCCGTTCTAGTTATGCTTGTCGAGCATCAGAACTGCGAAAATTTTGAGTTTCTCAAGCGTTTCTTACCTCCAAACTGCCATATCTCGCGAACGGATTGACCAATCCGCAAAATTTCTGTTGCGTCTGAAAGTAGAATGTCGTCCGATTACAACGGTATGCGTACTTTTCCCCTAGACCGGTTTCGTTATGCTTGTCGAGCATCAGAACTGCGAAAATTTTGAGTTTCTCAAGCGTTTCTTACCTCCAAACTGCCATATCTCGCGAACGGATTGACTAATCCGCAAAATTTCTGTTGCATCTGAAAGTAGAAACTCGCCCGATTACAACGGTAGGTGTAGTTTTCCCCTAGGCCGTTCTAGTTATTCGTTTCGAGCATCAGAACTGCGAAAATGTTGAGTTTCTCAAGCGTTTCTTACGTCCAAACTGCCATATCTCGCGAACGGAATGACTAATCCGCAAAATTTCTGTTGCATCTGAAAGTAGAAACTCACCCGATTACAACGGTATGCGTACTTTTCCCCTAGGCCGTTCTAGTTATTCGTTTCGAGCATCAGAACTGCGAAAATTTTGGGTTTCTCAAGCGTTTCTTACCTCCAAACTGCCATATCTCGCGAACGGATTGACCAATCCGCAAAATTTCTGTTGCATCTGAAAGTAGAAACTCGCCCGATTACAACGGTATGCGTACTTTTCCCCTAGGCCGTTGTAGTTATTCGCTTCGAGCATGAGAACTGCGAAAATTTTGGGTTTCTCAAGCGTTGCTTACCTCCAAACTGCCATATCTCGCGAACGGATTGACCAATCCGCAAAATTTCTGTTGCATCTGAAAGTAGAAACTCGCCCGATTCCAACGGTATGCGTACTTTTCCCCTAGGCCGTTCTAGTTATTCGTTTCGAGCATCAGAACTGCGAAAATTTTGAGTTTCTCAAGCGTTTCTTACCTACAAACTGCCATATCTCGCGAACGGATTGACCAATCCGCAAAATTTCTGTTCCATCTGAAAGTAGAAACTCGACCGATTACAACGGTATGCGTACTTTTCCCCTAGGCCGTTCTGGTTATTCGTTTCGAGCATCAGAACTGCGAAAATTTTGAGTTTCTCAAGCGTTTCTTACCTCCAAACTGCCATATCTCGCGAACGGATTGACCAATCCGCAAAATTTCTGTTGCATCTGAAAGTAGAAACTCGCCCGATTACAACGGTATGCGTACTTTTCCCCTAGGCCGTTGTAGTTATTCGTTTCGAGCATGAGAACTGCGAAAGTTTTGGGTTTCTCAAGCGTTGCTTACCTCCAAACTGCCATATCTCGCGAACGGATTGACCAATCCGCAAAATTTCTGTTGCATCTGAAAGTAGAAACTCGCCCGATTCCAACGGTATGCGTACTTTTCCCCTAGGCCGTTCTAGTTATTCGTTTCGAGCATCAGAACTGCGAAAATTTTGAGTTTCTCAAGCGTTTCTTACCTACAAACTGCCATATCTCGCGAACGGATTGACCAATCCGCAAAATTTCTGTTCCATCTGAAAGTAGAAACTCGACCGATTACAACGGTATGCGTACTTTTCCCCTAGGCCGTTCTGGTTATTCGTTTCGAGCATCAGAACTGCGAAAATTTTGAGTTTCTCAAGCGTTTCTTACCTCCAAACTGCCATATCTCGCGAACGGATTGACCAATCCGCAAAATTTCTGTTGCATCTGAAAGTAGAAACTCGCCCGATTACAACGGTATGCGTACTTTTCCCCTAGGCCGTTGTAGTTATTCGTTTCGAGCATGAGAACTGCGAAAGTTTTGGGTTTCTCAAGCGTTGCTTACCTCCAAACTGCCATATCTCGCGAACGGATTGACCAATCCGCAAAATTTCTGTTGCATCTGAAAGTAGAAACTCGCCCGATTACAACGGTATGCGTACTTTTCCCCTAGTCCGTTCTAGTTATTCGTTTCGAGCATCAGAACTGCGAAAATTTTGAGTTTCTCAAGCGTTTCTTACCTCCAAACTGCCATATCTCGCGAACGGATTGACTAATCCGCAAAATTTCTGTTGCATCTGAAAGTAGAAACTCGCCCGATTACAAGGGTATGCGTACTTTTCCCCTAGGCCGTTCTAGTTATTCGTTTCGAGCATCAGAACTGCGAAAATTTTGAGTTTCTCAAGCGTTTCTTACCTCCAAACTGCCATATCTCGCGAACGGATTGACCAATCCGCAAAATTTCTGTTGCATCTGAAAGTAGAAACTCGCCCGATTACAACGGTATGCGTACTTTTCCCCTAGTCCGTTCTAGTTATTCGTTTCGAGCATCAGAACTGCGAAAATTTTGAGTTTCTCAAGCGTTTCTTACCTGCAAACTGCCATATCTCGCGAACGGATTGACCAATCCGCAAAATTTCTGTTGCATCTGAAAGTAGAAACTCGCCCGATTACAACGGTATGCGTACTTTTCCCCTAGGCCGTTCTAGTTATTCGTTTCGAGCATCAGAACTGCGAAAATTTTGAGTTTCTCAAGCGTTTCTTACCTCCAAACTGCCATTTCTCGCGAACGGATTGACCAATGCGCAAAATTTCTGTTGCATCTGAAAGTAGAAACTCGCCCGATTACAACGGTATGCGTACTTTTCCCCTAGTCCGTTCTAGTTATTCGTTTCGAGCATCAGAACTGCGAAAATTTTGAGTTTCTCAAGCGTTTCTTACCTCCAAACTGCCATATCTCGCGAACGGATTGACTAATCCGCAAAATTTCTGTTGCATCTGAAACTAGAAACTCGCCCGATTACAACGGTATGCGTACTTTTCCCCTAGGCCGTTCTAGTTATTCGTTTCGAGCATCAGAACTGCGAAAATTTTGAGTTTCTCAAGCGTTTCTTACCTACAAACTGCCATATCTCGCGAACGGATTGACCAATCCGCAAAATTTCTGTTGCATCTGAAAGTAGAAACTCGACCGATTACAACGGTATGCGTACTTTTCCCCTAGACCGTTCTAGTTATGCTTGTCGAGCATCAGAACTGCGAAAATTTTGAGTTTCTCAAGCGTTTCATACCTCCAAACTGCCATATCTCGCGAACGGATTGACTAATCCGCAAAATTTCTGTTCCATCTGAAAGTAGAAACTCGCCCGATTACAACGGTATGCGTACTTTTCCCCTAGGCCGTTCTAGTTATTCGTTTCGAGCATCAGAACTGCGAAAATTTTGAGTTTCTCAAGCGTTTCTTACCTCCAAACTGCCATTTCTCGCGAACGGATTGACCAATGCGCAAAATTTCTGTTGCATCTGAAAGTAGAAACTCGCCCGATTACAACGGCATGCGTACTTTTCCCCTAGGCCGTTCTAGTTATTCGTTTCGAGCATCAGAACTGCGAAAATTTTGTGTTTCTCAAGCGTTTCTTACCTCCAAACTTCCATATCTCGCGAACGGATTGACTAATCCGCAAAATTTCTGTTGCATCTGAAAGTAGAAACTCGCCCGATTACAAGGGTATGCGTACTTTTCCCCTAGGCCGTTCTGGTTATTCGTTTCGAGCATCAGAACTGCGAAAATTTTGTGTTTCTCAAGCGTTTCTTACCTCCAAACTTCCATATCTCGCGAACGGATCGACCAATCCGCAAAATTGCTGTTGCATCTGAAAGTAGAAACTCGCCCGATTGCAACGGTATGCGTACTTTTCCCCTAGGCCGCTCTAGTTATTCGTTTCGAGCATCAGAACTGCGAAAATTTTGTGTTTCTCAAGTGTTTCATACTTCCAAACTGCCATATCTCGCGAACGGATTGACCAATCCGCAAAATTTCTGTTGCATCTGAAAGTAGAAACTCGCCCGATTACAACGGTATGCGTACTTTTCCCCTAGGCCGTTCTAGTTATTCGTTTCGAGCATCAGTACTGCGAAAATTTTGAGTTTCTTGAGCGTTTCTTACCTACAAACAGCCATATCTCGCGAACGGATTGACCAATCCGCAAAATTTCTGTTGCATCTGAAAGTAGAAACTCGCCCGATTACAACGGTATGCGTACTTTTCCCCTAGGCCGTTCTAGTTATTCGTTTCGAGCATCAGAACTGCGAAAATTTTGAGTTTCTCAAGCGTTTCTTACCTCCAAACTGCCATATCTCGCGAACGGATTGACCAATGCGCAAAATTTCTGTTGCATCTGAAAGTAGAAACTCGCCCGATTACAACGGTATGCGTACTTTTCCCCTAGTCCGTTCTAGTTATTCGTTTCGAGCATCAGAACTGCGAAAATTTTGAGTTTCTCAAGCGTTTCTTACCTCCAAACTGCCATATCTCGCGAACGGATTGACTAATCCGCAAAATTTCTGTTGCATCTGAAAGTAGAAACTCGCCCGATTAAAACGGTATGCGTACTTTTCCCCTAGGCCGTTCTAGTTATGCTTGTCGAGCATCAGAACTGCGAAAATTTTGAGTTTCTCAAGCGTTTCTTACCTCCAAACTGCCATATCTCGCGAACGGATCGACCAATCCGCAAAATTTCTGTTGCATCTGAAAGTAGAAACTCGCCCGATTGCAACGGTATGCGTACTTTTCCCCTAGGCCGCTCTAGTTATTCGTTTCGAGCATCAGAACTGCGAAAATTTTGTGTTTCTCAAGTGTTTCTTACATCCAACCTGCCATATCTCGCGAACGGATTGACCAATCCGCAAAATTTCTGATGCATCTGAAAGTAGAAACTCGCCCGATTGCAACGGTATGCGTACTTTTCCCCTAGGCCGTTCTAGTTATGCTTGTCGAGCATCAGAACTGCGAAAATTTTGAGTTTCTCAAGCGTTTCTTACCTCCAAACTGCCATATCTCGCGAACGGATCGACCAATCCGCAAAATTTCTGTTGCATCTGAAAGTAGAAACTCGCGCGATTGCAACTGTATGCGTACTTTTCCCCTAGGCCGCTCTAGTTATTCGTTTCGAGCATCAGAACTGCGAAAATTTTGTGTTTCTCAAGTGTTTCATACTTCCAAACTGCCATATCTCGCGAACGGATTGACCAATCCGCAAAATTTCTGTTGCATCTGAAAGTAGAAACTCGCCCGATTACAACGGTATGCGTAGTTTTCCCCTAGGCCGTTCTAGTTATTCGTTTCGAGCATCAGTACTGCGAAAATTTTGAGTTTCTTGAGCGTTTCTTACCTACAAACTGCCATATCTCGCGAACGGATTGACCAATCCGCAAAATTTCTGTTGCATCTGAAAGTAGAAACTCGCCCGATTACAACGGTATGCGTACTTTTCCCCTAGGCCGTTCTAGTTATTCGTTTCGAGCATCAGAACTGCGAAAATTTTGAGTTTCTCAAGCATTTCTTACTTCCAACCTGCCATATCTCGCGAACGGATTGACCAATCCGCAAAATTTCTGATGCATCTGAAAGTAGAAACTCGCCCGATTGCAACGGTATGCGTACTTTTCCCCTAGGCCGCTCTAGTTATTCGTTTCTAGCATCAGAACTGCGAAAATTTTGTGTTTCTCAAGTGTTTCATACTTCCAAACTGCCATATTTCGCGAACGGATTGACCAATCCGCAAAATTTCTGTTGCATCTGAAAGTAGAAACTCGCCCGATTACAACGGTATGCGTACTTTTCCCCTAGGCCGTTCTAGTTATGCTTGTCGAGCATCAGAACTGCGAAAGTTTTGGGTTTCTCAAGCGTTTCTTACCTCCAAACTGCCATATCTCGCGAACGGATTGACCAATCCGCAAAATTTCTGTTGCATCTGAAAGTAGAAACTCGCCCGATTACAACGGTATGCGTACTTTTCCCCTAGGCCGTTCTGGTTATTCGTTTCGAACATCAGAACTGTGATAATTTTGAGTTTCTCAACCGTTTCTTACCTCCAAACTGCCATATCTCGCGAACGGATTGACCAATCCGCAAAATTTCTGTTGCATCTGAAAGTAGAAAGTCGCCCGATTACAACGGTATGCGTACTTTTCCCCTAGACCGTTCTAGTTATGCTTGTCGAGCATCAGAACTGCGAAAATTTTGAGTTTCTCAAGCGTTTCTTACCTCCAAACTGCCATATCTCGCGAACGGATTGACTAATCCGCAAAATTTCTGTTGCATCTGAAAGTAGAAACTCGCCCGATTACAACGGTATGCGTACTTTTCCCCTAGACCGTTCTAGTTATTCGTTTCGAGCATCAGAACTGCGAAAATTTTGAGTTTCTCAAGCGTTTCTTACCTCCAAACTGCCATATCTCGCGAACGGATTGACCAATCCGCAAAATTTCTGTTGCATCTGAAAGTAGAAACTCGCCCGATTACAACGGTATGCGTACTTTTCCCCTAGGCCGTTCTAGTTATTCGTTTCGAGCATCAGAACTGCGAAAATTTTGAGTTTCTCAAGCGTTTCTTACCTACAAACTGCCATATCTCGCGAACGGATTGACCAATCCGCAAAATTTCTGTTCCATCTGAAAGTAGAAACTCGACCGATTACAACGGTATGCGTACTTTTCCCCTAGGCCGTTGTAGTTATTCGCTTCGAGCATGAGAACTGCGAAAATTTTGGGTTTCTCAAGCGTTGCTTACCTCCAAACTCCCATATCTCGCGAACGGATTGACCAATCCGCAAAATTTCTGTTGCATCTGAAAGTAGAAACTCGCCCGATTACAACGGTATGCGTACTTTTCCCCTAGGCCGTTGTAGTTATTCGCTTCGAGCATGAGAACTGCGAAAATTTTGGGTTTCTCAAGCGTTGCTTACCTCCAAACTGCCATATCTCGCGAACGGATTGACCAATCCGCAAAATTTCTGTTCCATCTGAAAGTAGAAACTCGACCGATTACAACGGTATGCGTACTTTTCCCCTAGGCCGTTCTGGTTATTCGTTTCGAGCATCAGAACTGCGAAAATTTTGAGTTTCTCAAGCGTTTCTTACCTCCAAACTGCCATATCTCGCGAACGGATTGACCAATCCGCAAAATTTCTGTTGCATCTGAAAGTAGAAACTCGCCCGATTACAACGGTATGCGTACTTTTCCCCTAGGCCGTTGTAGTTATTCGTTTCGAGCATGAGAACTGCGAAAGTTTTGGGTTTCTCAAGCGTTGCTTACCTCCAAACTGCCATATCTCGCGAACGGATTGACCAATCCGCAAAATTTCTGTTGCATCTGAAAGTAGAAACTCGCCCGATTACAACGGTATGCGTACTTTTCCCCTAGGCCGTTCTAGTTATTCGCTTCGAGCATGAGAACTGCGAAAATTTTGTGTTTCTCAAGCGTTGCTTACATCCAAACTGCCATATCTCGCGAACGGATTGACCAATCCGCAAAATTTCTGTTGCATCTGAAAGTAGAAACTCGCCCGATTACAACGGTATGCGTACTTTTCCCCTAGGCCGTTCTAGTTATTCGTTTCGAGCATCAGAACTGCGAAAATTTTGAGTTTCTCAAGCGTTTCTTACCTCCAAACTGCCATATCTCGCGAACGGATTGATCAATCCGCAAAATTTCTGCTGCATCTGAAAGTAGAAACTCGCCCGATTAGAACGGTATGCGTACTTTTCCCCTAGTCCGTTCTAGTTATTCGTTTCGAGCATCAGAACTGCGAAAATTTTGAGTTTCTCAAGCGTTTCTTACCTCCAAACTGCCATATCTCGCGAACGGATCGACCAATCCGCAAAATTTCTGTTGCATCTGAAAGTAGAAACTCGCGCGATTGCAACGGTATGCGTACTTTTCCCCTAGGCCGCTCTAGTTATTCGTTTCGAGCATCAGAACTGCGAAAATTTTGTGTTTCTCAAGTGTTTCATACTTCCAAACTGCCATATCTCGCGAACGGATTGACCAATCCGCAAAATTTCTGTTGCATCTGAAAGTAGAAACTCGCCCGATTACAACGGTATGCGTACTTTTCCCCTAGGCCGTTCTAGTTATTCGTTTCGAGCATCAGAACTGCGAAAATTTTGAGTTTCTCAAGCGTTTCTTACCTCCAAACTGCCATTTCTCGCGAACGGATTGACCAATGCGCAAAATTTCTGTTGCATCTGAAAGTAGAAACTCGCCCGATTACAACGGCATGCGTACTTTTCCCCTAGGCCGTTCTAGTTATTCGTTTCGAGCATCAGAACTGCGAAAATTTTGTGTTTCTCAAGCGTTTCTTACCTCCAAACTTCCATATCTCGCGAACGGATTGACTAATCCGCAAAATTTCTGTTGCATCTGAAAGTAGAAACTCGCCCGATTACAACGGTATGCGTACTTTTCCCCTAGACCGTTCTAGTTATGCTTGTCGAGCATCAGAACTGCGAAAATTTTGAGTTTCTCAAGCGTTTCTTACCTCCAAACTGCCATATCTCGCGAACGGATTGACCAATCCGCAAAATTTCTGCTGCATCTGAAAGTAGAAACTCGCCCGATTACAACGGTATGCGTACTTTTCCCCTAGGCCGTTGTAGTTATTCGTTTCGAGCATGAGAACTGCGAAAGTTTTGGGTTTCTCAAGCGTTGCTTACCTCCAAACTGCCATATCTCGCGAACGGATTGACCAATCCGCAAAATTTCTGTTGCATCTGAAAGTAGAAACTCGCCCGATTACAACGGTATGCGTACTTTTCCCCTAGTCCGTTCTAGTTATTCGTTTCGAGCATCAGAACTGCGAAAATTTTGAGTTTCTCAAGCGTTTCTTACCTCCAAACTGCCATATCTCGCGAACGGATTGACTAATCCGCAAAATTTCTGTTGCATCTGAAAGTAGAAACTCGCCCGATTACAAGGGTATGCGTACTTTTCCCCTAGGCCGTTCTAGTTATTCGTTTCGAGCATCAGAACTGCGAAAATTTTGAGTTTCTCAAGCGTTTCTTACCTCCAAACTGCCATTTCTCGCGAACGGATTGACCAATGCGCAAAATTTCTGTTGCATCTGAAAGTAGAAACTCGCCCGATTACAACGGCATGCGTACTTTTCCCCTAGGCCGTTCTAGTTATTCGTTTCGAGCATCAGAACTGCGAAAATTTTGTGTTTCTCAAGCGTTTCTTACCTCCAAACTTCCATATCTCGCGAACGGATTGACTAATCCGCAAAATTTCTGTTGCATCTGAAAGTAGAAACTCGCCCGATTACAACGGTATGCGTACTTTTCCCCTAGACCGTTCTAGTTATGCTTGTCGAGCATCAGAACTGCGAAAATTTTGAGTTTCTCAAGCGTTTCTTACCTCCAAACTGCCATATCTCGCGAACGGATTGACCAATCCGCAAAATTTCTGCTGCATCTGAAAGTAGAAACTCGCCCGATTACAACGGTATGCGTACTTTTCCCCTAGGCCGTTGTAGTTATTCGTTTCGAGCATGAGAACTGCGAAAGTTTTGGGTTTCTCAAGCGTTGCTTACCTCCAAACTGCCATATCTCGCGAACGGATTGACCAATCCGCAAAATTTCTGTTGCATCTGAAAGTAGAAACTCGCCCGATTACAACGGTATGCGTACTTTTCCCCTAGTCCGTTCTAGTTATTCGTTTCGAGCATCAGAACTGCGAAAATTTTGAGTTTCTCAAGCGTTTCTTACCTCCAAACTGCCATATCTCGCGAACGGATTGACTAATCCGCAAAATTTCTGTTGCATCTGAAAGTAGAAACTCGCCCGATTACAAGGGTATGCGTACTTTTCCCCTAGGCCGTTCTAGTTATTCGTTTCGAGCATCAGAACTGCGAAAATTTTGAGTTTCTCAAGCGTTTCTTACCTCCAAACTGCCATATCTCGCGAACGGATTGACCAATCCGCAAAATTTCTGTTGCATCTGAAAGTAGAAACTCGCCCGATTACAACGGTATGCGTACTTTTCCCCTAGTCCGTTCTAGTTATTCGTTTCGAGCATCAGAACTGTGAAAATTTTGAGTTTCTCAAGCGTTTCTTACCTCCAAACTGCCATATCTCGCGAACGGATTGACCAATCCGCAAAATTTCTGTTGCATCTGAAAGTAGAAACTCGCCCGATTACAACGGTATGCGTACTTTTCCCCTAGGCCGTTCTAGTTATTCGTTTCGAGCATCAGAACTGCGAAAATTTTGAGTTTCTCAAGCGTTTCTTACCTCCAAACTGCCATTTCTCGCGAACGGATTGACCAATGCGCAAAATTTCTGTTGCATCTGAAAGTAGAAACTCGCCCGATTACAACGGCATGCGTACTTTTCCCCTAGGCCGTTCTAGTTATTCGTTTCGAGCATCAGAACTGCGAAAATTTTGTGTTTCTCAAGCGTTTCTTACCTCCAAACTTCCATATCTCGCGAACGGATTGACTAATCCGCAAAATTTCTGTTGCATCTGAAAGTAGAAACTCGCCCGATTACAACGGTATGCGTACTTTTCCCCTAGACCGTTCTAGTTATGCTTGTCGAGCATCAGAACTGCGAAAATTTTGAGTTTCTCAAGCGTTTCTTACCTCCAAACTGCCATATCTCGCGAACGGATTGACTAATCCGCAAAATTTCTGTTGCATCTGAAACTAGAAACTCGCCCGATTACAACGGTATGCGTACTTTTCCCCTAGGCCGTTCTAGTTATTCGTTTCGAGCATCAGAACTGCGAAAATTTTGAGTTTCTCAAGCGTTTCTTACCTCCAAACTGCCATATCTCGCGAACGGATTGACCAATCCGCAAAATTTCTGTTCCATCTGAAAGTAGAAGCTCGCCCGATTACAACGGTATGCGTACTTTTCCCCTAGGCCGTTCTAGTTATTCGTTTCGAGCATCAGAACTGCGAAAATTTTGAGTTTCTCAAGCGTTTCTTACCTACAAACTGCCATATCTCGCGAACGGATTGACCAATCCGCAAAATTTCTGTTGCATCTGAAAGTAGAAACTCGACCGATTACAACGGTATGCGTACTTTTCCCCTAGACCGTTCTAGTTATGCTTGTCGAGCATCAGAACTGCGAAAATTTTGAGTTTCTCAAGCGTTTCATACCTCCAAACTGCCATATCTCGCGAACGGATTGACTAATCCGCAAAATTTCTGTTGCATCTGAAAGTAGAAACTCGCCCGATTACAACGGTATGCGTACTTTTCCCCTAGGCCGTTCTAGTTATTCGTTTCGAGCATCAGAACTGCGAAAATTTTGAGTTTCTCAAGCGTTTCTTACCTCCAAACTGCCATTTCTCGCGAACGGATTGACCAATGCGCAAAATTTCTGTTGCATCTGAAAGTAGAAACTCGCCCGATTACAACGGCATGCGTACTTTTCCCCTAGGCCGTTCTAGTTATTCGTTTCGAGCATCAGAACTGCGAAAATTTTGTGTTTCTCAAGCGTTTCTTACCTCCAAACTTCCATATCTCGCGAACGGATTGACTAATCCGCAAAATTTCTGTTGCATCTGAAAGTAGAAACTCGCCCGATTACAAGGGTATGCGTACTTTTCCCCTAGGCCGTTCTAGTTATTCGTTTCGAGCATCAGAACTGCGAAAATTTTGTGTTTCTCAAGCGTTTCTTACCTCCAAACTTCCATATCTCGCGAACGGATCGACCAATCCGCAAAATTGCTGTTGCATCTGAAAGTAGAAACTCGCCCGATTGCAACGGTATGCGTACTTTTCCCCTAGGCCGCTCTAGTTATTCGTTTCGAGCATCAGAACTGCGAAAATTTTGTGTTTCTCAAGTGTTTCATACTTCCAAACTGCCATATCTCGCGAACGGATTGACCAATCCGCAAAATTTCTGTTGCATCTGAAAGTAGAAACTCGCCCGATTACAACGGTATGCGTACTTTTCCCCTAGGCCGTTCTAGTTATTCGTTTCGAGCATCAGTACTGCGAAAATTTTGAGTTTCTTGAGCGTTTCTTACCTACAAACTGCCATATCTCGCGAACGGATTGACCAATCCGCAAAATTTCTGTTGCATCTGAAAGTAGAAACTCGCCCGAATACAACGGTATGCGTACTTTTCCCCTAGGCCGTTCTAGTTATTCGTTTCGAGCATCAGAACTGCGAAAATTTTGAGTTTCTCAAGCGTTTCTTACCTCCAAACTGCCATATCTCGCGAACGGATTGACCAATGCGCAAAATTTCTGTTGCATCTGAAAGTAGAAACTCGCCCGATTACAACGGTATGCGTACTTTTCCCCTAGTCCGTTCTAGTTATTCGTTTCGAGCATCAGAACTGCGAAAATTTTGAGTTTCTCAAGCGTTTCTTACCTCCAAACTGCCATATCTCGCGAACGGATTGACTAATCCGCAAAATTTCTGTTGCATCCGAAAGTAGAAACTCGCCCGATTAAAACGGTATGCGTACTTTTCCCCTAGGCCGTTCTAGTTATGCTCGTCGAGCATCAGAACTGCGAAAATTTTGAGTTTCTCAAGCGTTTCTTACCTCCAAACTGCCATATCTCGCGAACGGATCGACCAATCCGCAAAATTTCTGTTGCATCTGAAAGTAGAAACTCGCCCGATTGCAACGGTATGCGTACTTTTCCCCTAGGCCGCTCTAGTTATTCGTTTCGAGCATCAGATCTGCGAAAATTTTGTGTTTCTCAAGTGTTTCTTACATCCAACCTGCCATATCTCGCGAACGGATTGACCAATCCGCAAAATTTCTGATGCATCTGAAAGTAGAAACTCGCCCGATTGCAACGGTATGCGTACTTTTCCCCTAGGCCGTTCTAGTTATGCTTGTCGAGCATCAGAACTGCGAAAATTTTGAGTTTCTCAAGCGTTTCTTACCTCCAAACTGCCATATCTCGCGAACGGATCGACCAATCCGCAAAATTTCTGTTGCATCTGAAAGTAGAAACTCGCGCGATTGCAACGGTATGCGTACTTTTCCCCTAGGCCGCTCTAGTTATTCGTTTCGAGCATCAGAACTGCGAAAATTTTGTGTTTCTCAAGTGTTTCATACTTCCAAACTGCCATATCTCGCGAACGGATTGACCAATCCGCAAAATTTCTGTTGCATCTGAAAGTAGAAACTCGCCCGATTACAACGGTATGCGTAGTTTTCCCCTAGGCCGTTCTAGTTATTCGTTTCGAGCATCAGTACTGCGAAAATTTTGAGTTTCTTGAGCGTTTCTTACCTACAAACTGCCATATCTCGCGAACGGATTGACCAATCCGCAAAATTTCTGTTGCATCTGAAAGTAGAAACTCGCCCGATTACAACGGTATGCGTACTTTTCCCCTAGGCCGTTCTAGTTATTCGTTTCGAGCATCAGAACTGCGAAAATTTTGAGTTTCCCAAGCGTTTCTTACTTCCAACCTGCCATATCTCGCGAACGGATTGACCAATCCGCAAAATTTCTGATGCATCTGAAAGTAGAAACTCGCCCGATTGCAACGGTATGCGTACTTTTCCCCTAGGCCGCTCTAGTTATTCGTTTCTAGCATCAGAACTGCGAAAATTTTGTGTTTCTCAAGTGTTTCATACTTCCAAACTGCCATATCTCGCGAACGGATTGACCAATCCGCAAAATTTCTGTTGCATCTGAAAGTAGAAACTCGCCCGATTACAACGGTATGCGTACTTTTCCCCTAGGCCGTTCTAGTTATGCTTGTCGAGCATCAGAACTGCGAAAATTTTGAGTTTCTCAAGCGTTTCTTACCTCCAAACTGCCATATCTCGCGAACGGATTAACTAATCCGCAAAATTTCTGTTGCATCTGAAAGTAGAAACTCGCCCGATTACAACGGTATGCGTACTTTTCCCCTAGGCCGTTCTAGTTATTCGTTTCGAGCATCAGAACTGCGAAAATTTTGAGTTTCTCAAGCGTTTCTTACCTCCAAACTGCCATATCTCGCGAACGGATTGACCAATGCGCAAAATTTCTGTTGCATCTGAAAGTAGAAACTCGCCCGATTACAACGGTATGCGTACTTTTCCCCTAGTCCGTTCTAGTTATTCGTTTCGAGCATCAGAACTGCGAAAATTTTGAGTTTCTCAAGCGTTTCTTACCTCCAAACTGCCATATCTCGCGAACGGATTGACTAATCCGCAAAATTTCTGTTGCATCTGAAAGTAGAATCTCGCCCGATTACAACGGTATGCGTACTTTTCCCCTAGGCCGTTCTAGTTATTCGTTTCGAGCATCAGAACTGCGAAAATTTTGAGTTTCTCAAGCGTTTCTTACCTCCAAACTGCCATATCTCGCGAACGGATTGACCAATGCGCAAAATTTCTGTTGCATCTGAAAGTAGAAACTCGCCCGATTACAACGGTATGCGTACTTTTCCCCTAGTCCGTTCTAGTTATTCGTTTCGAGCATCAGAACTGCGAAAATTTTGAGTTTCTCAAGCGTTTCTTACCTCCAAACTGCCATATCTCGCGAACGGATTGACTAATCCGCAAAATTTCTGTTGCATCTGAAAGTAGAAACTCGCCCGATTACAACGGTATGCGTACTTTTCCCCTAGACCGCTCTAGTTATTCGTTTCGAGCATCAGAACTGCGAAAATTTTGTGTTTCTCAAGTGTTTCTTACATCCAACCTGCCATATCTCGCGAACGGATTGACCAATCCGCAAAATTTCTGATGCATCTGAAAGTAGAAACTCGCCCGATTGCAACGGTATGCGTACTTTTCCCCTAGGCCGTTCTAGTTATGCTTGTCGAGCATCAGAACTGCGAAAATTTTGAGTTTCTCAAGCGTTTCTTACCTCCAAACTGCCATATCTCGCGAACGGATCGACCAATCCGCAAAATTTCTGTTGCATCTGAAAGTAGAAACTCGCGCGATTGCAACGGTATGCGTACTTTTCCCCTAGGCCGCTCTAGTTATTCGTTTCGAGCATCAGAACTGCGAAAATTTTGTGTTTCTCAAGTGTTTCATACTTCCAAACTGCCATATCTCGCGAACGGATTGACCAATCCGCAAAATTTCTGTTGCATCTGAAAGTAGAAACTCGCCCGATTACAACGGTATGCGTAGTTTTCCCCTAGGCCGTTCTAGTTATTCGTTTCGAGCATCAGTACTGCGAAAATTTTGAGTTTCTTGAGCGTTTCTTACCTACAAACTGCCATATCTCGCGAACGGATTGACCAATCCGCAAAATTTCTGTTGCATCTGAAAGTAGAAACTCGCCCGATTACAACGGTATGCGTACTTTTCCCCTAGGCCGTTCTAGTTATTCGTTTCGAGCATCAGAACTGCGAAAATTTTGAGTTTCTCAAGCGTTTCTTACTTCCAACCTGCCATATCTCGCGAACGGATTGACCAATCCGCAAAATTTCTGATGCATCTGAAAGTAGAAACTCGCCCGATTGCAACGGTATGCGTACTTTTCCCCTAGACCGTTCTAGTTATGCTTGTCGAGCATCAGAACTGCGAAAATTTTGAGTTTCTCAAGCGTTTCTTACCTCCAAACTGCCATATCTCGCGAACGGATTAACTAATCCGCAAAATTTCTGTTGCATCTGAAAGTAGAAACTCGCCCGATTACAACGGTATGCGTACTTTTCCCCTAGGCCGTTGTAGTTATTCGTTTCGAGCATCAGAACTGCGAAAATTTTGAGTTTCTCAAGCGTTTCTTACCTCCAAACTGCCATATCTCGCGAACGGATTGACCAATGCGCAAAATTTCTGTTGCATCTGAAAGTAGAAACTCGCCCGATTACAACGGTATGCGTACTTTTCCCCTAGTCCGTTCTAGTTATTCGTTTCGAGCATCAGAACTGCGAAAATTTTGAGTTTCTCAAGCGTTTCTTACCTCCAAACTGCCATATCTCGCGAACGGATTGACTAATCCGCAAAATTTCTGTTGCATCTGAAAGTAGAAACTCGCCCGATTACAACGGTATGCGTACTTTTCCCCTAGGCCGTTCTAGTTATTCGTTTCGAGCATCAGAACTGCGAAAATTTTGAGTTTCTCAAGCGTTTCTTACCTCCAAACTGCCATATCTCGCGAACGGATTGACCAATCCGCAAAATTTCTGTTGCATCTGAAAGTAGAAACTCGCCCGATTACAACGGTATGCGTACTTTTCCCCTAGGCCGTTCTAGTTATTCGTTTCGAGCATCAGAACTGCGAAAATTTTGAGTTTCTCAAGCGTTTCTTACCTACAAACTGCCATATCTCGCGAACGGATTGACCAATCCGCAAAATTTCTGTTCCATCTGAAAGTAGAAACTCGACCGATTACAACGGTATGCGTACTTTTCCCCTAGGCCGTTGTAGTTATTCGCTTCGAGCATGAGAACTGCGAAAATTTTGGGTTTCTCAAGCGTTGCTTACCTCCAAACTCCCATATCTCGCGAACGGATTGACCAATCCGCAAAATTTCTGTTGCATCTGAAAGTAGGAACTCGCCCGATTACAACGGTATGCGTACTTTTCCCCTAGGCCGTTGTAGTTGTTCGCTTCGAGCATGAGAACTGCGAAAATTTTGGGTTTCTCAAGCGTTGCTTACCTCCAAACTGCCATATCTCGCGAACGGATTGACCAATCCGCAAAATTTCTGTTGCATCTGAAAGTAGAAACTCGCCCGATTACAACGGTATGCGTACTTTTCCCCTAGGCCGTTCTAGTTAATCGTTTCGAGCATCAGAACTGCGAAAATTTTGAGTTTCTCAAGCGTTTCTTACTTCCAACCTGCCATATCTCGCGAACGGATTGACCAATCCGCAAAATTTCTGATGCATCTGAAAGTAGAAACTCGCTCGATTGCAACGGTATGCGTAGTTTTCCCCTAGGCCGCTCTAGTTATGCTTGTCGAGCATCAGAACTGCGAAAATTTTGTGTTTCTCAAGCGTTTCATACCTCCAAACTGCCATATCTCGCGAACGGATCGACCAATCCGCAAAATTTCTGTTGCATCTGAAAGTAGAAACTCGCCCGATTACAACGGTATGCGTACCTTTCCCCTAGGCCGTTGTAGTTATTCGTTTCGAGCATGAGAACTGCGAAAATTTTGGGTTTCTCAAGCGTTGCTTACATCCAAACTGCCATATCTCGCGAACGGATTGACCAATCCGCAAAATTTCTGTTGCATCTGAAAGTAGAAACTCGCCCGATTACAACGGTATGCGTACTTTTCCCCTAGGCCGTTCTAGTTATTCGTTTCGAGCATCAGAACTGCGAAAATTTTGAGTTTCTCAAGCGTTTCTTACTTCCAAACTGCCATATCTCGCGAACGGATTGACCAATCCGCAAAATTTCTGTTGCATCAGAAAGTAGAAACTAGCCCCATTACAACGGTATGAGTAGTTTTCCCCTAGACCGTTCTAGTTATTCGTTTCGAGTATCAGAACTGCGAAAATTTGGAGTTTCTCAAGCGTTTCTTACACCAAAAGTGCCATATCTCGCGAACGGATCGACCAATCCGAAAAGTTTCTGTTGCATCTGAAAGTAGAAACTCGCCCGATTACAACGGTATGCGTACTTTTCCACTAGGCCGTTCTAGTTAATCGTTTCGAGCATCAGAACTGCGAAAATTTTGAGTTTCTCAAGCGTTTCTTACTTCCAACCTGCCATATCTCGCGAACGGATTGACCAATCCGCAAAATTTCTGTTGCATCAGAAAGTAGAAACTAGCCCCATTACAACGGTATGAGTAGTTTTCCCCTAGACCGTTCTAGTTATTCGTTTCGAGCATCAGAACTGCGAAAACTTTGAGTTTCTCAAGCGTTTCATACCTCCAAACTGCCATATCTCGCGAACGGATAGACCAATCCGCAAAATTTCTGTTGCATCTGAAAGTAGAAACTCGCCCGATTACAACGGTATGCGTACCTTTCCCCTAGGCCGTTGTAGTTATTCGTTTCGAGCATGAGAACTGCGAAAACTTTGGGTTTCTCAAGCGTTGCTTACATCCAAACTGCCATATCTCGCGAACGGATCGTCCAATCCGCACTAATTTCTGTTGCATCTGAAAGTAGAAACTCGCCCGATTACAACGGTATGCGTACTTTTCCCCTAGGCCGTTCTAGTTATTCGTTTCGAGCATCAGAACTGTGAAAATTTTGAGTTTCTCAAGCGTTTCTTACATACAAACGCCCATATCTCGCGAACGGATTGACCAATCCGCAAAATTTCTGTTGCATCTGAAAGTAGAAACTCGCCCGATTACAACGGTATGCGTACTTTTCCCCTAGGCCGTTCTAGTTATTCGTTTCGAGCATCAGAACTGCGAAAATTTTGAGTTTCTCAAGCGTTTCTTACCTCCAAACTGCCATATCTCGCGAACGGATTGACCAATCCGCAAAATTTCTGTTGCATCTGAAAGTAGAAACTCGCCCGATTACAACGGTATGCGTACTTTTCCACTAGGCCGTTCTAGTTAATCGTTTCGAGCATCAGAACTGCGAAAATTTTGAGTTTCTCAAGCGTTTCTTACTTCCAACCTGCCATATCTCGCGAACGGATTGACCAATCCGCAAAATTTCTGATGCATCTGAAAGTAGAAACTCGCTCGATTGCAACGGTATGCGTAGTTTTCCCCTAGGCCGCTCTAGTTATTCGTTTCGAGCATCTGAACTGCGAAAATTTTGTGTTTCTCAAGTGTTTCATACTTCCAAACTGCCATATCTCGCGAACGGATTGACCAATCCGCAAAATTTCTGTTGCATCAGAAAGTAGAAACTAGCCCCATTACAACGGTATGAGTAGTTTTCCCCTAGACCGTTCTAGTTATTCGTTTCGAGTATCAGAACTGCGAAAATTTGGAGTTTCTCAAGCGTTTCTTACACCAAAAGTGCCATATCTCGCGAACGGATCGACCAATCCGAAAAGTTTCTGTTGCATCTGAAAGTAGAAACTCGCCCGATTACAACGGTATGCGTACTTTTCCCCTAGGCCGTTCTAGTTATTCGTTTCGAGCATGAGAACTGCGAAAATTTTGGGTTTCTCAAGCGTTGCTTACCTCCAAACTGCCATATCTCGCGAACGGATTGTCCAATCCGCAAAATTTCTGTTGCATCTGAAAGTAGAAACTCGCCCGATTACAACGGTATGCGTACTTTTCCCCTAGGCCGTTCTAGTTATTCGTTTCGAGCATCAGAACTGCGAAAATTTTGAGTTTCTCAAGCGTTTCTTACCTCCAAACTGCCATATCTCGCGAACGGATTGACCAATCCGCAAAATTTCTGTTGCATCTGAAAGTAGAAACTCGCCCGATTACAACGGTATGCGTACTTTTCCACTAGGCCGTTCTAGTTAATCGTTTCGAGCATCAGAACTGCGAAAATTTTGAGTTTCTCAAGCGTTTCTTACTTCCAACCTGCCATATCTCGCGAACGGATTGACCAATCCGCAAAATTTCTGATGCATCTGAAAGTAGAAAATCGCCCGATTGCAACGGTATGCGTACTTTTCCCCTAGGCCGCTCTAGTTATTCGTTTCGAGCATCAGAACTGCGAAAATTTTGTGTTTCTCAAGTGTTTCATACTTCCAAACTGCCATATCTCGCGAACGGATTGTCCAATCCGCAAAATTTCTGTTGCATCAGAAAGTAGAAACTAGCCCCATTACAACGGTGTGAGTAGTTTTCCCCTAGACCGTTCTAGTTATTCGTTTCGAGTATCAGAACTGCGAAAATTTGGAGTTTCTCAAGCGTTTCTTACACCAAAACTGCCATATCTCGCGAACGGATCGACCAATCCGAAAAGTTTCTGTTGCATCTGAAAGTAGAAACTCGCCCGATTACAACGGTATGCGTACTTTCCCCTAGGCCGTTCTAGTTATTCGTTTCGAGCATGAGAACTGCGAAAATTTTGGGTTTCTCAAGCGTTGCTTACCTCCAAAATGCCATATCTCGCCAACGGATTGTCCAATCCGCAAAATTTCTGTTGCATCTGAATGTAGAAACTCGCCCGATTACAACGGTATGCGTACTTTTCCCCTAGGCCGTTCTAGTTATTCGTTTCGAGAATCAGAACTGCGAAAATGTTGTGTTTCTCAAGCGTTTCTTACCCACAAACTGCCATATCTCGCGAACGGATTGACCAATCCGCAAAATTTCTGTTGCATCTGAAAGTAGAAACTCGCCCGATTACAACGGTATGCGTACTTTTCCCCTAGACAGTTCTAGTTATGCTTGTCGAGCATCAGAACTGCGAAAATTTTGAGTTTCTCAAGCGTTTCTTACCTCCAAACTGCCATATCTCGCGAACGGATTGACCAATCCGCAAAATTTCTGTTGCATGTGAAAGTAGAAACTCGCCCGATTACAACGCTATGCGTACTTTTCCACTAGGCCGTTCTAGTTAATCGTTTCGAGCATCAGAATTGCGAAAATTTTGAGTTTCTCAAGCGTTTCTTACTTCCAACCTGCCATATCTCGCGAACGGATTGACCAATCCGCAAAATGTCTGATGCATCTGAAAGTAGAAACTCGCCCGATTGCAACGGTATGCGTACTTTACCCCTAGGCCGCTCTAGTTATTCGTTTCGAGCATCAGAACTGCGAAAATTTTGTGTTTCTCAAGTGTTTCATACTTCCAAACTGCCATATCTCGCGAACGGATTGACCAATCCGCAAAATTTCTGTTGCATCAGAAAGTAGAAACTAGCCCCATTACAACGGTATGAGTAGTTTTCCCCTAGACCGTTCTAGTTATTCGTTTCGAGTATCAGAACTGCGAAAATTTGGAGTTTCTCAAGCGTTTCTTACACCAAAACTACCATATCTCGCGAACGGATCGACTAATCCGAAAAGTTTCTGTTGCATCTGAAAGTAGAAACTCGCCCGATTACTACGGTATGCGAACTTTTCCCCTAGGCCGTTCTAGTTATTCGTTTCGAGCATGAGAACTGCGAAAATTTTGGGTTTCTCAAGCGTTGCTTACCTCCAAACTGCCATATCTCGCGAACGGATTGTCCAATCCGCAAAATTTCTGTTGCATCTGAAAGTAGAAATCCGCCCGATTACAACGGTATGCGTACTTTTCCCCTAGGCCGTTCTAGTTATTCGTTTCGAGAATCAGAACTGCGAAAATGTTGAGTTTCTCAAGCGTTTCTTACCCACAAACTGCCATATCTCGCGAACGGATTGACCAATCCGCAAAATTTCTGTTGCATCTGAAAGTAGAAACTCGCCCGATTACAACGGTATGTGTACTTTTCCCCTAGAACGTTCTAGTTATGCTTGTCGAGCATCAGAACTGCGAAAATTTTGGGTTTCTCAAGCGTTGCTTACCTCCAAACTGCCATATCTCGCGAACGGATTGTCCAATCCGCAAAATTTCTGTTGCATCTGAAAGTAGAAACTCGCCCGATTACAACGGTATGCGTACTTTTCCCCTAGGCCGTTCTAGTTAATCGTTTCGAGCATCAGAACTGCGAAAATTTTGAGTTTCTCAAGCGTTTCTTACTTCCAAACTGCCATATCTCGCGAACGGATTGACCAATCCGCAAAATTTCTGATGCATCTGAAAGTAGAAACTCGCCCGATTGCAACGGTATGCGTACTTTTCCCCTAGGCCGCTCTAGTTATTCGTTTCGAGCATCAGAACTGCGAAAATTTTGTGTTTCTCAAGTGTTTCATACTTCCAAACTGCCATATCTCGCGAACGGATTGACCAATCCGCAAAATTTCTATTGCATCTGAAAGTAGAAACTCGCCCGATTACAACGGTATGCGTACTTTTCCCCTAGGCCGTTCTAGTTATTCGTTTCGAGCATCAGAACTGCGAAAATGTTGAGTTTCTCAAGCGTTTCTTACCTACAAACTGCCATATCTCGCGAACGGATTGACCAATCCGCAAAATTTCTGTTGCATCTGAAAGTAGAAACTCGCCCGATTACAACGGTATGCGTACTTTTCCCCTAGACCTTTCTAGTTATGCTTGTCGAGCATCAGAAATGCGCAAATTTTGAGTTTCTCAAGCGTTTCTTACCTCCAAACTGCCATATCTCGCGAACGGATTGACCAATCCGCAAAATTTCTGATGCATCTGAAAGTAGAAACTCGCCCGATTGCAACGGTATGCGTACTTTTCCCCTAGGCCGCTCTAGTTATTCGTTTCGAGCATCAGAACTGCGAAAATTTTGTGTTTCTCAAGTGTTTCATACTTCCAAACTGCCATATCTCGCGAACGGATTGACCAATCCGCAAAATTTCTATTGCATCTGAAAGTAGAAACTCGCCCGATTACAACGGTATGCGTACTTTTCCCCTAGGCCGTTCTAGTTATTCGTTTCGAGCATCAGAACTGCGAAAATGTTGAGTTTCTCAAGCGTTTCTTACCTACAAACTGCCATATCTCGCGAACGGATTGACCAATCCGCGAAATTTCTGTTGCATCTGAAAGTAGAAACTCGCCCGATTACAACGGTATGCGTACTTTTCCCCTAGACCTTTCTAGTTATGCTTGTCGAGCATCAGAACTGCGAAAATTTTGAGTTTCTCAAGCCTTTCTTACCTCCAAACTGCCATATCTCGCGAACGGATCTGCCAATCCGCAAAATTTCTGTTGCATCTGAAAGTAGAAACTCGCCCGATTACAACGGTATGCGTACTTTTCCCCTAGGCCGTTGTAGTTAATCGTTTCGAGCATGAGAACTGCGAAAATTTTGGGTTTCTCAAGCGTTGCTTACCTCCAAACTGCCATATCTCGCGAACGGATTGTCCAATCCGCAAAATTTCTGTTGCATCTGAAAGTAGAAACTCGCCCGATTACAACGGGATGCGTACTTTTCCCCTAGGCCGTTCTAGTTATTCGTTTCGAGCATCAGAACTGTGAAAATTTTGAGTTTCTCAAGCGTTTCTTACCTACAAACTCCCATATCTCGCGAACGGATTGACCAATCCGCAAAATTTCTGTTGTATCTGAAAGTAGAAACCCGCCCGATTACAACGGTATGCGTACTTTTCCACTAGGCCGTTCTAGTTAATTGTTTCGAGCATCAGAACTGCGAAAATTTTGAGTTTCTCAAGCGTTTCTTACTTCCAACCTGCCGTATCTCGCGAACGGATTGACCAATCCGCAAAATTTCTGATGCATCTGAAAGTAGAAACTAGCCCCATTACAACGGTATGAGTAGTTTTCCCCTAGACCGTTCTAGTTATTCGTTTCGAGTATCAGAACTGCGAAAATTTGGAGTTTCTCAAGCGTTTCTTACCCCAAAACTGCCATATCTCGCGAACGGATTGACCAATCCGAAAAGTTTCTGTTGCATCTGAAAGTAGAAACTCGCCCGATTACAACGGTATGCGTACTTTTCCCCTAGGCCGTTGTAGTTATTCGTTTCGAGCATGAGAACTGCGAAAATTTTGGGTTTCTCAAGCGTTGCTTACCTCCAAACTGCCATATCTCGCGAACGGATTGTCCAATCCGCAAAATTTCTGTTGCATCTGAAAGTAGAAACTCGCCCGATTACAACGGTATGCGTACTTTTCCCCTAGGCCGTTCTAGTTATTCGTTTCGAGAATCAGAACTGCGAAAATGTTGAGTTTCTCAAGCGTTTCTTACCCACAAACTGCCATATCTCGCGAACGGATTGACCAATCCGCAAAATTTCTGTTGCATCTGAAAGTAGAAACTCGCCCGATTACAACGGTATGCGTACTTTTCCCCTAGACCGTTCTAGTTATGCTTGTCGAGCATCAGAACTGCGAAAATTTTGAGTTTCTCAAGCGTTTCCTACCTCCAAACTGCCATATCTCGCGAACGGATTGACCAATCCGCAAAATTTCTGTTGCATCTGAAAGTAGAAACTCGCCCGATTACAACGGTATGCGTACTTTTCCACTAGGCCGTTCTAGTTAATCGTTTCGAGCATCAGAACTGCGAAAATTTTGAGTTTCTCAAGCGTTTCTTACTTCCAAACTGCCATATCTCGCGAACGGATTGACTAATCCGCAAAATTTCTGATGCATCTGAAAGTAGAAACTCGCCCGATTGCAACGGTATGCGTACTTTTCCCCTAGGCCGCTCTAGTTATTCGTTTCGAGCATCAGAACTGCGGAAATTTTGTGTTTCTCAAGTGTTTCATACTTCCAAACTGCCATATCTCGCGAACGGATTGACCAATCCGCAAAATTTCTATTGCATCTGAAAGTAGAAACTCGCCCGATTACAACGGTATGCGTACTTTTCCCCTAGACCTTTCCAGTTATGCTTGTCGAGCATCAGAACTGCGAAAATTTTGAGTTTCTCAAGCGTTTCTTACCTCCAAACTGCCATATCTCGCGATCGGATCTGCCAATCCGCAAAATTTCTGTTGCATCTGAAAGTAGAAACTCGCCCGATTACAACGGTATGCGTACTTTTCCCCTAGGCCGTTGTAGTTAATCGTTTCGAGCATCAGAACTGTGAAAATTTTGAGTTTCTCAAGCGTTTCTTACATACAAACGCCCATATCTCGCGAACGGATTGACCAATCCGCAAAATTTCTGTTGCATCTGAAAGTAGAAACTCGCCCGATTACAACGGTATGCGTACTTTTCCCCTAGGCCGTTCTAGTTATTCGTTTCGAGCATCAGAACTGCGAAAATTTTGAGTTTCTCAAGCGTTTCTTACCTCCAAACTGCCATATCTCGCGAACGGATGGACCAATCCGCAAAATTTCTGTTGCATCTGAAAGTAGAAACTCGCCCGATTACAACGGTATGCGTACTTTTCCACTAGGCCGTTCTAGTTAATCGTTTCGAGCATCAGAACTGCGAAAATTTTGATTTTCTCAAGCGTTTCTTACTTCCAACCTGCCATATCTCGCGAACGGATTGACCAATCCGCAAAATTTCTGTTGCATCAGAAAGTAGAAACTAGCCCCATTACAACGGTATGAGTAGTTTTCCCCTAGACCGTTCTAGTTATTCGTTTCGAGCATCAGAACTGCGAAAACTTTGAGTTTCTCAAGCGTTTCATACCTCCAAACTGCCATATCTCGCGAACGGATAGACCAATCCGCAAAATTTCTGTTGCATCTGAAAGTAGAAACTCGCCCGATTACAACGGTATGCGTACCTTTCCCCTAGGCCGTTGTAGTTATTCGTTTCGAGCATGAGAACTGCGAAAACTTTGGGTTTCTCAAGCGTTGCTTACATCCAAACTGCCATATCTCGCGAACGGATCGTCCAATCCGCACTAATTTCTGTTGCATCTGAAAGTAGAAACTCGCCCGATTACAACGGTATGCGTACTTTTCCCCTAGGCCGTTCTAGTTATTCGTTTCGAGCATCAGAACTGTGAAAATTTTGAGTTTCTCAAGCGTTTCTTACATACAAACGCCCATATCTCGCGAACGGATTGACCAATCCGCAAAATTTCTGTTGCATCTGAAAGTAGAAACTCGCCCGATTACAACGGTATGCGTACTTTTCCCCTAGGCCGTTCTAGTTATTCGTTTCGAGCATCAGAACTGCGAAAATTTTGAGTTTCTCAAGCGTTTCTTACCTCCAAACTGCCATATCTCGCGAACGGATTGACCAATCCGCAAAATTTCTGTTGCATCTGAAAGTAGAAACTCGCCCGATTACAACGGTATGCGTACTTTTCCACTAGGCCGTTCTAGTTAATCGTTTCGAGCATCAGAACTGCGAAAATTTTGAGTTTCTCAAGCGTTTCTTACTTCCAACCTGCCATATCTCGCGAACGGATTGACCAATCCGCAAAATTTCTGATGCATCTGAAAGTAGAAACTCGCTCGATTGCAACGGTATGCGTAGTTTTCCCCTAGGCCGCTCTAGTTATTCGTTTCGAGCATCTGAACTGCGAAAATTTTGTGTTTCTCAAGTGTTTCATACTTCCAAACTGCCATATCTCGCGAACGGATTGACCAATCCGCAAAATTTCTGTTGCATCAGAAAGTAGAAACTAGCCCCATTACAACGGTATGAGTAGTTTTCCCCTAGACCGTTCTAGTTATTCGTTTCGAGTATCAGAACTGCGAAAATTTGGAGTTTCTCAAGCGTTTCTTACACCAAAAGTGCCATATCTCGCGAACGGATCGACCAATCCGAAAAGTTTCTGTTGCATCTGAAAGTAGAAACTCGCCCGATTACAACGGTATGCGTACTTTTCCCCTAGGCCGTTCTAGTTATTCGTTTCGAGCATGAGAACTGCGAAAATTTTGGGTTTCTCAAGCGTTGCTTACCTCCAAACTGCCATATCTCGCGAACGGATTGTCCAATCCGCAAAATTTCTGTTGCATCTGAAAGTAGAAACTCGCCCGATTACAACGGTATGCGTACTTTTCCCCTAGGCCGTTCTAGTTATTCGTTTCGAGCATCAGAACTGTGAAAATTTTGAGTTTCTCAAGCGTTTCTTACATACAAACGCCCATATCTCGCGAACGGATTGACCAATCCGCAAAATTTCTGTTGCATCTGAAAGTAGAAACTCGCCCGATTACAACGGTATGCGTACTTTTCCCCTAGGCCGTTCTAGTTATTCGTTTCGAGCATCAGAACTGCGAAAATTTTGAGTTTCTCAAGCGTTTCTTACCTCCAAACTGCCATATCTCGCGAACGGATTGACCAATCCGCAAAATTTCTGTTGCATCTGAAAGTAGAAACTCGCCCGATTACAACGGTATGCGTACTTTTCCACTAGGCCGTTCTAGTTAATCGTTTCGAGCATCAGAACTGCGAAAATTTTGAGTTTCTCAAGCGTTTCTTACTTCCAACCTGCCATATCTCGCGAACGGATTGACCAATCCGCAAAATTTCTGATGCATCTGAAAGTAGAAACTCGCCCGATTGCAACGGTATGCGTACTTTTCCCCTAGGCCGCTCTAGTTATTCGTTTCGAGCATCAGAACTGCGAAAATTTTGTGTTTCTCAAGTGTTTCATACTTCCAAACTGCCATATCTCGCGAACGGATTGTCCAATCCGCAAAATTTCTGTTGCATCAGAAAGTAGAAACTAGCCCCATTACAACGGTGTGAGTAGTTTTCCCCTAGACCGTTCTAGTTATTCGTTTCGAGTATCAGAACTGCGAAAATTTGGAGTTTCTCAAGCGTTTCTTACACCAAAACTGCCATATCTCGCGAACGGATCGACCAATCCGAAAAGTTTCTGTTGCATCTGAAAGTAGAAACTCGCCCGATTACAACGGTATGCGTACTTTCCCCTAGGCCGTTCTAGTTATTCGTTTCGAGCATGAGAACTGCGAAAATTTTGGGTTTCTCAAGCGTTGCTTACCTCCAAACTGCCATATCTCGCGAACGGATTGTCCAATCCGCAAAATTTCTGTTGCATCTGAATGTAGAAACTCGCCCGATTACAACGGTATGCGTACTTTTCCCCTAGGCCGTTCTAGTTATTCGTTTCGAGAATCAGAACTGCGAAAATGTTGTGTTTCTCAAGCGTTTCTTACCCACAAACTGCCATATCTCGCGAACGGATTGACCAATCCGCAAAATTTCTGTTGCATCTGAAAGTAGAAACTCGCCCGATTACAACGGTATGCGTACTTTTCCCCTAGACAGTTCTAGTTATGCTTGTCGAGCATCAGAACTGCGAAAATTTTGAGTTTCTCAAGCGTTTCTTACCTCCAAACTGCCATATCTCGCGAACGGATTGACCAATCCGCAAAATTTCTGTTGCATCTGAAAGTAGAAACTCGCCCGATTACAACGGTGTGCGTACTTTTCCACTAGGCCGTTCTAGTTAATCGTTTCGAGCATCAGAATTGCGAAAATTTTGAGTTTCTCAAGCGTTTCTTACTTCCAACCTGCCATATCTCGCGAACGGATTGACCAATCCGCAAAATGTCTGATGCATCTGAAAGTAGAAACTCGCCCGATTGCAACGGTATGCGTACTTTACCCCTAGGCCGCTCTAGTTATTCGTTTCGAGCATCAGAACTGCGAAAATTTTGTGTTTCTCAAGTGTTTCATACTTCCAAACTGCCATATCTCGCGAACGGATTGACCAATCCGCAAAATTTCTGTTGCATCAGAACGTAGAAACTAGCCCCATTACAACGGTATGAGTAGTTTTCCCCTAGACCGTTCTAGTTATTCGTTTCGAGTATCAGAACTGCGAAAATTTGGAGTTTCTCAAGCGTTTCTTACACCAAAACTACCATATCTCGCGAACGGATCGACTAATCCGAAAAGTTTCTGTTGCATCTGAAAGTAGAAACTCGCCCGATTACAACGGTATGCGAACTTTTCCCCTAGGCCGTTCTAGTTATTCGTTTCGAGCATGAGAACTGCGAAAATTTTGGGTTTCTCAAGCATTGCTTACCTCCAAACTGCCATATCTCGCGAACGGATTGTCCAATCCGCAAAATTTCTGTTGCATCTGAAAGTAGAAATCCGCCCGATTACAACGGTATGCGTACTTTTCCCCTAGGCCGTTCTAGTTATTCGTTTCGAGAATCAGAACTGCGAAAATGTTGAGTTTCTCAAGCGTTTCTTACCCACAAACTGCCATATCTCGCGAACGGATTGACCAATCCGCAAAATTTCTGTTGCATCTGAAAGTAGAAACTCGCCCGATTACAACGGTATGTGTACTTTTCCCCTAGAACGTTCTAGTTATGCTTGTCGAGCATCAGAACTGCGAAAATTTTGGGTTTCTCAAGCGTTGCTTACCTCCAAACTGCCATATCTCGCGAACGGATTGTCCAATCCGCAAAATTTCTGTTGCATCTGAAAGTAGAAACTCGCCCGATTACAACGGTATGCGTACTTTTCCCCTAGGCCGTTCTAGTTAATCGTTTCGAGCATCAGAACTGCGAAAATTTTGAGTTTCTCAAGCGTTTCTTACTTCCAAACTGCCATATCTCGCGAACGGATTGACCAATCCGCAAAATTTCAGATGCATCTGAAAGTAGAAACTCGCCCGATTGCAACGGTATGCGTACTTTTCCCCTAGGCCGCTCTAGTTATTCGTTTCGAGCATCAGAACTGCGAAAATTTTGTGTTTCTCAAGTGTTTCATACTTCCAAACTGCCATATCTCGCGAACGGATTGACCAATCCGCAAAATTTCTATTGCATCTGAAAGTAGAAACTCGCCCGATTACAACGGTATGCGTACTTTTCCCCTAGGCCGTTCTAGTTATTCGTTTCGAGCATCAGAACTGCGAAAATGTTGAGTTTCTCAAGCGTTTCTTACCTACAAACTGCCATATCTCGCGAACGGATTGACCAATCCGCAAAATTTCTGTTGCATCTGAAAGTAGAAACTCGCCCGATTACAACGGTATGCGTACTTTTCCCCTAGACCTTTCTAGTTATGCTTGTCGAGCATCAGAAATGCGCAAATTTTGAGTTTCTCAAGCGTTTCTTACCTCCAAACTGCCATATCTCGCGAACGGATTGACCAATCCGCAAAATTTCTGATGCATCTGAAAGTAGAAACTCGCCCGATTGCAACGGTATGCGTACTTTTCCCCTAGGCCGCTCTAGTTATTCGTTTCGAGCATCAGAACTGCGAAAATTTTGTGTTTCTCAAGTGTTTCATACTTCCAAACTGCCATATCTCGCGAACGGATTGACCAATCCGCAAAATTTCTATTGCATCTGAAAGTAGAAACTCGCCCGATTACAACGGTATGCGTACTTTTCCCCTAGGCCGTTCTAGTTATTCGTTTCGAGCATCATAACTGCGAAAATGTTGAGTTTCTCAAGCGTTTCTTACCTACAAACTGCCATATCTCGCGAACGGATTGACCAATCCGCGAAATTTCTGTTGCATCTGAAAGTAGAAACTCGCCCGATTACAACGGTATGCGTACTTTTCCCCTAGACCTTTCTAGTTATGCTTGTCGAGCATCAGAACTGCGAAAATTTTGAGTTTCTCAAGCCTTTCTTACCTCCAAACTGCCATATCTCGCGAACGGATCTGCCAATCCGCAAAATTTCTGTTGCATCTGAAAGTAGAAACTCGCCCGATTACAACGGTATGCGTACTTTTCCCCTAGGCCGTTGTAGTTAATCGTTTCGAGCATGAGAACTGCGAAAATTTTGGGTTTCTCAAGCGTTGCTTACCTCCAAACTGCCATATCTCGCGAACGGATTGTCCAATCCGCAAAATTTCTGTTGCATCTGAAAGTAGAAACTCGCCCGATTACAACGGGATGCGTACTTTTCCCCTAGGCCGTTCTAGTTATTCGTTTCGAGCATCAGAACTGTGAAAATTTTGAGTTTCTCAAGCGTTTCTTACCTACAAACTCCCATATCTCGCGAACGGATTGACCAATCCGCAAAATTTCTGTTGTATCTGAAAGTAGAAACCCGCCCGATTACAACGGTATGCGTACTTTTCCACTAGGCCGTTCTAGTTAATCGTTTCGAGCATCAGAACTGCGAAAATTTTGAGTTTCTCAAGCGTTTCTTACTTCCAACCTGCCGTATCTCGCGAACGGATTGACCAATCCGCAAAATTTCTGATGCATCTGAAAGTAGAAACTAGCCCCATTACAACGGTATGAGTAGTTTTCCCCTAGACCGTTCTAGTTATTCGTTTCGAGTATCAGAACTGCGAAAATTTGGAGTTTCTCAAGCGTTTCTTACCCCAAAACTGCCATATCTCGCGAACGGATTGACCAATCCGAAAAGTTTCTGTTGCATCTGAAAGTAGAAACTCGCCCGATTACAACGGTATGCGTACTTTTCCCCTAGGCCGTTGTAGTTATTCGTTTCGAGCATGAGAACTGCGAAAATTTTGGGTTTCTCAAGCGTTGCTTACCTCCAAACTGCCATATCTCGCGAACGGATTGTCCAATCCGCAAAATTTCTGTTGCATCTGAAAGTAGAAACTCGCCCGATTACAACGGTATGCGTACTTTTCCCCTAGGCCGTTCTAGTTATTCGTTTCGAGAATCAGAACTGCGAAAATGTTGAGTTTCTCAAGCGTTTCTTACCCACAAACTGCCATATCTCGCGCACGGATTGACCAATCCGCAAAATTTCTGTTGCATCTGAAAGTAGAAACTCGCCCGATTACAACGGTATGCGTACTTTTCCCCTAGACCGTTCTAGTTATGCTTGTCGAGCATCAGAACTGCGAAAATTTTGAGTTTCTCAAGCGTTTCCTACCTCCAAACTGCCATATCTCGCGAACGGATTGACCAATCCGCAAAATTTCTGTTGCATCTGAAAGTAGAAACTCGCCCGATTACAACGGTATGCGTACTTTTCCACTAGGCCGTTCTAGTTAATCGTTTCGAGCATCAGAACTGCGAAAATTTTGAGTTTCTCAAGCGTTTCTTACTTCCAAACTGCCATATCTCGCGAACGGATTGACTAATCCGCAAAATTTCTGATGCATCTGAAAGTAGAAACTCGCCCGATTGCAACGGTATGCGTACTTTTCCCCTAGGCCGCTCTAGTTATTCGTTTCGAGCATCAGAACTGCGGAAATTTTGTGTTTCTCAAGTGTTTCATACTTCCAAACTGCCATATCTCGCGAACGGATTGACCAATCCGCAAAATTTCTATTGCATCTGAAAGTAGAAACTCGCCCGATTACAACGGTATGCGTACTTTTCCCCTAGACCTTTCTAGTTATGCTTGTCGAGCATCAGAACTGCGAAAATTTTGAGTTTCTCAAGCGTTTCTTACCTCCAAACTGCCATATCTCGCGATCGGATCTGCCAATCCGCAAAATTTCTGTTGCATCTGAAAGTAGAAACTCGCCCGATTACAACGGTGTGCGTACTTTTCCCCTAGGCCGTTGTAGTTAATCGTTTCGAGCATGAGAACTGCGAAAATTTTGGGTTTCTCAAGCGTTGCTTACCTCCAAACTGCCATATCTCGCGAACGGATTGTCCAATCCGCAAAATTTCTGTTGCATCTGAAAGTAGAAACTCGCCCGATTACAACGGTATGCGTACTTTTCCCCTAGGCCGTTCTAGTTATTCGTTTCGAGCATCAGAACTGTGAAAATTTTGAGTTTCTCAAGCGTTTCTTACCTACAAACTCCCATATCTCGCGAACGGATTGACCAATCCGCAAAATTTCTGTTGCATCTGAAAGTAGAAACCCGCCCGATTACAACGGTATGCGTACTTTTCCACTAGGCCGTTCTAGTTAATCGTTTCGAGCATCAGAACTGCGAAAATTTTGAGTTTCTCAAGCGTTTCTTACTTCCAACCTGCCGTATCTCGCGAACGGATTGACCAATCCGCAAAATTTCTGATGCATCTGAAAGTAGAAACTCGCCCGATTGCAACGGTATGCGTACTTTTCCCCTAGGCCGCTCTAGTTATTCGTTTCGAGCATCAGAACTGCGAAAATTTTGTGTTTCTCAAGTGTTTCATACTTCCAAAGTGCCATATCTCGCGAACGGATTGACCAATCCGCAAAATTTCTGTTGCATCTGAAAGTAGAAACTCGCCCGATTACAACGGTATGCGTACTTTTCCCCTAGACCTTTCTAGTTATGCTTGTCGAGCATCAGAACTGCGAAAATTTTGAGTTTCTCAAGCGTTTCTTACCTCCAAACAACCATATCTCGCGAACGGATCTGCCAATCCGCAAAATTTCTGTTGCATCTGAAAGTAGAAACTCGCCCGATTACAACGGTATGCGTACTTTTCCCCTAGGCCGTTGTAGTTAATCGTTTCGAGCATGAGAACTGCGAAAATTTTGGGTTTCTCAAGCGTTGCTTACCTCCAAACTGCCATATCTCGCGAACGGATTGTCCAATCCGCAAAATTTCTGTTGCATCTGAAAGTAGAAACTCGCCCGATTACAACGGTATGCGTACTTTTCCCCTAGGCCGTTCTAGTTATTCGTTTCGAGCATCAGAACTGTGAAAATTTTGAGTTTCTCAAGCGTTTCTTACCTACAAACTCCCGTATCTCGCGAACGGATTGACCAATCCGCAAAATTTCTGTTGCATCTGAAAGTAGAAACCCGCCCGATTACAACGGTATGCGTACTTTTCCACTAGGCCGTTCTAGTTAATCGTTTCGAGCATCAGAACTGCGAAAATTTTGAGTTTCTCAAGCGTTTCTTACTTCCAACCTGCCGTATCTCGCGAACGGATTGACCAATCCGCAAAATTTCTGATGCATCTGAAAGTAGAAACTCGCCCGATTGCAACGGTATGCGTACTTTTCCCCTAGGCCGCTCTAGTTATTCGTTTCGAGCATCAGAACTGCGAAAATTTTGTGTTTCTCAAGTGTTTCATACATCCAAACTGCCATATCTCGCGAACGGATTGACCAATCCGCAAAATTTCTGTTGCATCTGAAAGTTGAAACTCGCCCGATTACAACGGTATGCGTACTTTTCCCCTAGGCCGTTCTAGTTATTCGTTTCGAGCATCAGAACTGCGAAAATGTTGAGTTTCTCAAGCGTTTCTTACCTACAAACTGCCATATCTCGTGAACGGATTGACCAATCCGCAAAATTTCTGTTGCATCTGAAAGTAGAAACTCGCCCGATTACAACGGTATGCGTACTTTTCCCCTAGACCGTTCTAGTTATGCTTGTCGAGCATCAGAACTGCGAAAACTTTGAGTTTCTCAAGCGTTTCTTACCTCCAAACTGCCATATCTCGCGAACGGATCGACCAATCCGCAAAATTTCTGTTGCATCTGAAAGTAGAAACTCGCCCGATTACAACGGTATGCGTACCTTTCCCCTAGGGCTTTGTAGTTATTCGTTTCGAGCATGAGAACTGCGAAAATTTTGGGTTTCTCAAGCGTTGCTTACATCCAAACTGCCATATCTCGCGAACGGATTGTCCAATCCGCAAAATTTCTGTTGCATCTGAAAGTAGAAACTCGCCCGATTACAACGGTATGCGTACTTTTCCCCTAGACCGTTCTAGTTATGCTTGTCGAGCATCAGAACTGTGAAAATTTTGAGTTTCTCAAGCGTTTCTTACCTACAAACTCCCATATCTCGCGAACGGATTGACCAATCCGCAAAATTTCTGTTGCATCTGAAAGTAGAAACCCGCCCGATTACAACGGTATGCGTACTTTTCCACTAGGCCGTTCTAGTTAATCCTTTCGAGCATCAGAACTGCGAAAATTTTGAGTTTCTCAAGCGTTTCTTACTTCCAACCTGCCGTATCTCGCGAACGGATTGACCAATCCGCAAAATTTCTGATGCATCTGAAAGTAGAAACTCGCCCGATTGTAACGGTATGCGTACTTTTCCCCTAGGCCGCTCTAGCTATTCGTTTCGAGCATCAGAACTGCGAAAATTTTGTGTTCCTCAAGTGTTTCATACTTCCAAACTGCCATATCTCGCGAACGGATTGACCAATCCGCAAAATTTCTGTTGCATCTGAAAGTAGAAACTCGCCCGATTACAACGGTATGCGTACTTTTCCCCTAGGCCGTTCTAGTTATTCGTTTCGAGCATCAGAACTGCGAAAATGTTGAGTTTCTCAAGCGTTTCTTACCTACAAACTGCCATATCTCGTGAACGGATTGACCAATCCGCAAAATTTCTGTTGCATCTGAAAGTAGAAACTCGCCCGATTACAACGGTATGCGTACTTTTCCCCTAGACCGCTCTAGTTATGCTTGTCGAGCATCAGAACTGCGAAAACTTTGAGTTTCTCAAGCGTTTCTTACCTCCAAACTGCCATATCTCGCGAACGGATTGTCCAATCCGCAAAATTTCTGTTGCATCTGAAAGTAGAAACTCGCCCGATTACAACGGTATGCGTACCTTTCCCCTAGGGCGTTGTAGTTATTCGTTTCGAGCATGAGAACTGCGAAAATTTTGGGTTTCTCAAGCGTTGCTTACATCCAAACTGCCATATCACGCGAACGGATTGTCCAATCCGCAAAATTTCTGTTGCATCTGAAAGTAGAAACTCGCCCGATTACAACGGTATGCGTACTTTTCCCCTAGACCGTTCTAGTTATGCTTGTCGAGCATCAGAACTGCGAAAACTTTGAGTTTCTCAAGCGTTTCATACCTCCAAACTGCCATATCTCGCGAACGGATTGACTAATCCGCAAAATTTCTGATGCATCTGAAAGTAGAAACTCGCCCGATTACAACGGTATGCGTACTTTTCCCCTAGGCCGCTCTAGTTATTCGTTTCGAGCATCAGAACTGCGGAAATTTTGTGTTTCTCAAGTGTTTCATACTTCCAAACTGCCATATCTCGCGAACGGATTGACCAATCCGCAAAATTTCTATTGCATCTGAAAGTAGAAACTCGCCCGATTACAACGCTATGCGTACTTTTCCCCTAGACCTTTCTAGTTATGCTTGTCGAGCATCAGAACTGCGAAAATTTTGAGTTTCTCAAGCGTTTCTTACCTCCAAACTGCCATATCTCGCGATCGGATCTGCCAATCCGCAAAATTTCTGTTGCATCTGAAAGTAGAAACTCGCCCGATTACAACGGTGTGCGTACTTTTCCCCTAGGCCGTTGTAGTTAATCGTTTCGAGCATGAGAACTGCGAAAATTTTGGGTTTCTCAAGCGTTGCTTACCTCCAAACTGCCATATCTCGCGAACGGATTGTCCAATCCGCAAAATTTCTGTTGCATCTGAAAGTAGAAACTCGCCCGATTACAACGGTATGCGTACTTTTCCCCTAGGCCGTTCTAGTTATTCGTTTCGAGCATCAGAACTGTGAAAATTTTGAGTTTCTCAAGCGTTTCTTACCTACAAACTCCCATATCTCGCGAACGGATTGACCAATCCGCAAAATTTCTGTTGCATCTGAAAGTAGAAACCCGCCCGATTACAACGGTATGCGTACTTTTCCACTAGGCCGTTCTAGTTAATCGTTTCGAGCATCAGAACTGCGAAAATTTTGAGTTTCTCAAGCGTTTCTTACTTCCAACCTGCCGTATCTCGCGAACGGATTGACCAATCCGCAAAATTTCTGATGCATCTGAAAGTAGAAACTCGCCCGATTGCAACGGTATGCGTACTTTTCCCCTAGGCCGCTCTAGTTATTCGTTTCGAGCATCAGAACTGCGAAAATTTTGTGTTTCTCAAGTGTTTCATACTTCCAAAGTGCCATATCTCGCGAACGGATTGACCAATCCGCAAAATTTCTGTTGCATCTGAAAGTAGAAACTCGCCCGATTACAACGGTATGCGTACTTTTCCTCTAGACCTTTCTAGTTATGCTTGTCGAGCATCAGAACTGCGAAAATTTTGAGTTTCTCAAGCGTTTCTTACCTCCAAACAACCATATCTCGCGAACGGATCTGCCAATCCGCAAAATTTCTGTTGCATCTGAAAGTAGAAACTCGCCCGATTACAACGGTATGCGTACTTTTCCCCTAGGCCGTTGTAGTTAATCGTTTCGAGCATGAGAACTGCGAAAATTTTGGGTTTCTCAAGCGTTGCTTACCTCCAAACTGCCATATCTCGCGAACGGATTGTCCAATCCGCAAAATTTCTGTTGCATCTGAAAGTAGAAACTCGCCCGATTACAACGGTATGCGTACTTTTCCCCTAGGCCGTTCTAGTTATTCGTTTCGAGCATCAGAACTGTGAAAATTTTGAGTTTCTCAAGCGTTTCTTACCTACAAACTCCCGTATCTCGCGAACGGATTGACCAATCCGCAAAATTTCTGTTGCATCTGAAAGTAGAAACCCGCCCGATTACAACGGTATGCGTACTTTTCCACTAGGCCGTTCTAGTTAATCGTTTCGAGCATCAGAACTGCGAAAATTTTGAGTTTCTCAAGCGTTTCTTACTTCCAACCTGCCGTATCTCGCGAACGGATTGACCAATCCGCAAAATTTCTGATGCATCTGAAAGTAGAAACTCGCCCGATTGCAACGGTATGCGTACTTTTCCCCTAGGCCGCTCTAGTTATTCGTTTCGAGCATCAGAACTGCGAAAATTTTGTGTTTCTCAAGTGTTTCATACATCCAAACTGCCATATCTCGCGAACGGATTGACCAATCCGCAAAATTTCTGTTGCATCTGAAAGTTGAAACTCGCCCGATTACAACGGTATGCGTACTTTTCCCCTAGGCCGTTCTAGTTATTCGTTTCGAGCATCAGAACTGCGAAAGTGTTGAGTTTCTCAAGCGTTTCTTACCTACAAACTGCCATATCTCGTGAACGGATTGACCAATCCGCAAAATTTCTGTTGCATCTGAAAGTAGAAACTCGCCCGATTACAACGGTATGCGTACTTTTCCCCTAGACCGTTCTAGTTATGCTTGTCGAGCATCAGAACTGCGAAAACTTTGAGTTTCTCAAGCGTTTCTTACCTCCAAACTGCCATATCTCGCGAACGGATCGACCAATCCGCAAAATTTCTGTTGCATCTGAAAGTAGAAACTCGCCCGATTACAACGGTATGCGTACCTTTCCCCTAGGGCTTTGTAGTTATTCGTTTCGAGCATGAGAACTGCGAAAATTTTGGGTTTCTCAAGCGTTGCTTACATCCAAACTGCCATATCTCGCGAACCGATTGTCCAATCCGCAAAATTTCTGTTGCATCTGAAAGTAGAAACTCGCCCGATTACAACGGTATGCGTACTTTTCCCCTAGACCGTTCTAGTTATGCTTGTCGAGCATCAGAACTGTGAAAATTTTGAGTTTCTCAAGCGTTTCTTACCTACAAACTCCCATATCTCGCGAACGGATTGACCAATCCGCAAAATTTCTGTTGCATCTGAAAGTAGAAACCCGCCCGATTACAACGGTATGCGTACTTTTCCACTAGGCCGTTCTAGTTAATCCTTTCGAGCATCAGAACTGCGAAAATTTTGAGTTTCTCAAGCGTTTCTTACTTCCAACCTGCCGTATCTCGCGAACGGATTGACCAATCCGCAAAATTTCTGATGCATCTGAAAGTAGAAACTCGCCCGATTGTAACGGTATGCGTACTTTTCCCCTAGGCCGCTCTAGCTATTCGTTTCGAGCATCAGAACTGCGAAAATTTTGTGTTCCTCAAGTGTTTCATACTTCCAAACTGCCATATCTCGCGAACGGATTGACCAATCCGCAAAATTTCTGTTGCATCTGAAAGTAGAAACTCGCCCGATTACAACGGTATGCGTACTTTTCCCCTAGGCCGTTCTAGTTATTCGTTTCGAGCATCAGAACTGCGAAAATGTTGAGTTTCTCAAGCGTTTCTTACCTACAAACTGCCATATCTCGTGAACGGATTGACCAATCCGCAAAATTTCTGTTGCATCTGAAAGTAGAAACTCGCCCGATTACAACGGTATGCGTACTTTTCCCCTAGACCGCTCTAGTTATGCTTGTCGAGCATCAGAACTGCGAAAACTTTGAGTTTCTCAAGCGTTTCTTACCTCCAAACTGCCATATCTCGCGAACGGATTGTCCAATCCGCAAAATTTCTGTTGCATCTGAAAGTAGAAACTCGCCCGATTACAACGGTATGCGTACCTTTCCCCTAGGGCGTTGTAGTTATTCGTTTCGAGCATGAGAACTGCGAAAATTTTGGGTTTCTCAAGCGTTGCTTACATCCAAACTGCCATATCACGCGAACGGATTGTCCAATCCGCAAAATTTCTGTTGCATCTGAAAGTAGAAACTCGCCCGATTACAACGGTATGCGTACTTTTCCCCTAGACCGTTCTAGTTATGCTTGTCGAGCATCAGAACTGCGAAAACTTTGAGTTTCTCAAGCGTTTCATACCTCCAAACTGCCATAACTCGCGAACGGATCGACCAATCCGCAAAATTTCTGTTGCATCTGAAAGTAGAAACTCGCCCGATTACAACGGTATGCGTACCTTTCCCCTAGGCCGTTGTAGTTATTCGTTTCGAGCATGAGAACTGCGAAAATTTTGGGTTTCTCAAGCGTTGCTTACTTCCAACCTGCCGTATCTCGCGAACGGATTGACCAATCCGCAAAATTTCTGATGCATCTGAAAGTAGAAACTCGCCCGATTGTAACGGTATGCGTACTTTTCCCCTAGGCCGCTCTAGCTATTCGTTTCGAGCATCAGAACTGCGAAAATTTTGTGTTCCTCAAGTGTTTCATACTTCCAAACTGCCATATCTCGCGAACGGATTGACCAATCCGCAAAATTTCTGTTGCATCTGAAAGTAGAAACTCGCCCGATTGTAACGGTATGCGTACTTTTCCCCTAGGCCGTTCTAGTTATTCGTTTCGAGCATCAGAACTGTGAAAATTTTGAGTTTCTCAAGCGTTTCTTACATACAAACGCCCATATCTCGCGAACGGATTGACCAATCCGCAAAATTTCTGTTGCATCTGAAAGTAGAAACTCGCCCGATTACAACGGTATGCGTACTTTTCCCCTAGGCCGTTCTAGTTATTCGTTTCGAGCATCAGAACTGCGAAAATTTTGAGTTTCTCAAGCGTTTCTTACCTCCAAACTGCCATATCTCGCGAACGGATGGACCAATCCGCAAAATTTCTGTTGCATCTGAAAGTAGAAACTCGCCCGATTACAACGGTATGCGTACATTTCCCCTAGGCCGCTCTAGTTATTCGTTTCGAGCATCAGAACTGCGAAAATTTTGTGTTTCTCAAGTGTTTCATACTTCCAAACTGCCATATCTCGCGAACAGATTGACCAATCCGCAAAATTTCTGTTGCATCAGAAAGTAGAAACTAGCCCCATTACAACGGTATGAGTAGTTTTCCCCTAGACCGTTCTAGTTATTCGTTTCGAGTATCAGAACTGCGAAAATTTGGAGTTTCTCAAGCGTTTCTTACACCTAAACTGCCATATCTCGCGAACGGATCGACCAATCCGAAAAGTTTCTGTTGCATCTGAAAGTAGAAACTCGCCCGATTACAACGGTATGCGTACTTTTCCCCTAGGCCGTTCTAGTTATTCGTTTCGAGCATGAAAACTGCGAAAATTTTGTGTTTCTCAAGTGTTTCATACTTCCAAACTGCCATACCTCGCGAACGGATTGACCAATCCGCAAAATTTCTATTGCATCTGAAAGTAGAAACTCGCCCGATTACAACGCTATGCGTACTTTTCCCCTAGGCCGTTCTAGTTATTCGTTTCGAGCATCAGAACTGTGAAAATTTTGAGTTTCTCAAGCGTTTCTTACTTCCAACCTGCCGTATCTCGCGAACGGATTGACCAATCCGCAAAATTTCTGATGCATCTGAAAGTAGAAACTCGCCCGATTGCAACGGTATGCGTACTTTTCCCCTAGGCCGCTCTAGTTATTCGTTTCGAGCATCAGAACTGCGAAAATTTTGTGTTTCTCAAGTGTTTCATACTTCCAAACTGCCATATCTCGCGAACGGATTGACCAATCCGCAAAATTTCTGTTGCATCTGAAAGTAGAAACTCGCCCGATTACAACGGTATGCGTACTTTTCCCCTAGACCTTTCTAGTTATGCTTGTCGAGCATCAGAACTGCGAAAATTTTGAGTTTCTCAAGCGTTTCTTACCTCCAAACAACCATATCTCGCGAACGGATCTGCCAATCCGCAAAATTTCTGTTGCATCTGAAAGTAGAAACTCGCCCGATTACAACGGTATGCGTACTTTTCCCCTAGGCCGTTGTAGTTAATCGTTTCGATCATGAGAACTGCGAAAATTTTGGGTTTCTCAAGCGTTGCTTACCTCCAAACTGCCATATCTCGCGAACGGATTGTCCAATCCGCAAAATTTCTGTTGCATCTGAAAGTAGAAACTCGCCCGATTACAACGGTGTGCGTACTTTTCCCCTAGGCCGTTCTAGTTATTCGTTTCGAGCATCAGAACTGTGAAAATTTTGAGTTTCTCAAGCGTTTCTTACCTACAAACTCCCGTATCTCGCGAACGGATTGACCAATCCGCAAAATTTCTGTTGCATCTGAAAGTAGAAACCCGCCCGATTACAACGGTATGCGTACTTTTCCACTAGGCCGTTCTAGTTAATCGTTTCGAGCATCAGAACTGCGAAAATTTTGAGTTTCTCAAGCGTTTCTTACTTCCAACCTGCCGTATCTCGCGAACGGATTGACCAATCCGCAAAATTTCTGATGCATCTGAAAGTAGAAACTCGCCCGATTGCAACGGTATGCGTACTTTTCCCCTAGGCCGCTCTAGTTATTCGTTTCGAGCATCAGAACTGCGAAAATTTTGTGTTTCTCAAGTGTTTCATACTTCCAAACTGCCATATCTCGCGAACGGATTGACCAATCCGCAAAATTTCTGTTGCATCTGAAAGTAGAAACTCGCCCGATTACAACGGTATGCGTACTTTTCCCCTAGGCCGTTCTAGTTATTCGTTTCGAGCATCAGAACTGCGAAAATGTTGAGTTTCTCAAGCGTTTCTTACCTACAAACTGCCATATCTCGTGAACGGATTGACCAATCCGCAAAATTTCTGTTGCATCTGAAAGTAGAAACTCGCCCGATTACAACGGTATGCGTACTTTTCCCCTAGACCGTTCTAGTTATGCTTGTCGAGCATCAGAACTGCGAAAACTTTGAGTTTCTCAAGCGTTTCTTACCTCCAAACTGCCATATCTCGCGAACGGATCGACCAATCCGCAAAATTTCTGTTGCATCTGAAAGTAGAAACTCGCCCGATTACAACGGTATGCGTACCTTTCCCCTAGGGCGTTGTAGTTATTCGTTTCGAGCATGAGAACTGCGAAAATTTTGGGTTTCTCAAGCGTTGCTTACATCCAAACTGCCATATCTCGCGAACGGATTGTCCAATCCGCAAAATTTCTGTTGCATCTGAAAGTAGAAACTCGCCCGATTACAACGGTATGCGTACTTTTCCCCTAGACCGTTCTAGTTATGCTTGTCGAGCATCAGAACTGTGAAAATTTTGAGTTTCTCAAGCGTTTCTTACCTACAAACTCCCATATCTCGCGAACGGATTGACCAATCCGCAAAATTTCTGTTGCATCTGAAAGTAGAAACCCGCCCGATTACAACGGTATGCGTACTTTTCCACTAGGCCGTTCTAGTTAATCCTTTCGAGCATCAGAACTGCGAAAATTTTGAGTTTCTCAAGCGTTTCTTACTTCCAACCTGCCGTATCTCGCGAACGGATTGACCAATCCGCAAAATTTCTGATGCATCTGAAAGTAGAAACTCGCCCGATTGCAACGGTATGCGTACTTTTCCCCGAGGCCGCTCTAGTTATTCGTTTCGAGCATCAGAACTGCGAAAATTTTGTGTTCCTCAAGTGTTTCATACTTCCAAACTGCCATATCTCGCGAACGGATTGACCAATCCGCAAAATTTCTGTTGCATCTGAAAGTAGAAACTCGCCCGATTACAACGGTATGCGTACTTTTCCCCTAGACCGCTCTAGTTATGCTTGTCGAGCATCAGAACTGCGAAAACTTTGAGTTTCTCAAGCGTTTCTTACCTCCAAACTGCCATATCTCGCGAACGGATCGACCAATCCGCAAAATTTCTGTTGCATCTGAAAGTAGAAACTCGCCCGATTACAACGGTATGCGTACCTTTCCCCTAGGGCGTTGTAGTTATTCGTTTCGAGCATGAGAACTGCGAAAATTTTGGGTTTCTCAAGCGTTGCTTACATCCAAACTGCCATATCACGCGAACGGATTGTCCAATCCGCAAAATTTCTGTTGCATCTGAAAGTAGAAACTCGCCCGATTACAACGGTATGCGTACTTTTCCCCTAGACCGTTCTAGTTATGCTTGTCGAGCATCAGAACTGCGAAAACTTTGAGTTTCTCAAGCGTTTCATACCTCCAAACTGCCATAACTCGCGAACGGATCGACCAATCCGCAAAATTTCTGTTGCATCTGAAAGTAGAAACTCGCCCGATTACAACGGTATGCGTACCTTTCCCCTAGGGCGTTGTAGTTATTCGTTTCGAGCATGAGAACTGCGAAAATTTTGGGTTTCTCAAGCGTTGCTTACATCCAAACTGCCATATCACGCGAACGGATTGTCCAATCCGCAAAATTTCTGTTGCATCTGAAAGTAGAAACTCGCCCGATTACAACGGTATGCGTACTTTTCCCCTAGACCGTTCTAGTTATGCTTGTCGAGCATCAGAACTGCGAAAACTTTGAGTTTCTCAAGCGTTTCATACCTCCAAACTGCCATAACTCGCGAACGGATCGACCAATCCGCAAAATTTCAGTTGCATCTGAAAGTAGAAACTCGCCCGATTACAACGGTATGCGTACCTTTCCCCTAGGCCGTTGTAGTTATTCGTTTCGAGCATGAGAACTGCGAAAATTTTGGGTTTCTCAAGCGTTGCTTACATCCAAACTGCCATATCTCGCGAACGGATTGTCCAATCCGCAAAATTTCTGTTGCATCTGAAAGTAGAAACTCGCCCGATTACAACGGTATGCGTACTTTTCCCCTAGGCCGTTCTAGTTATTCGTTTCGAGCATCAGAACTGTGAAAATTTTGAGTTTCTCAAGCGTTTCTTACATACAAACGCCCATATCTCGCGAACGGATTGACCAATCCGCAAAATTTCTGTTGCATCTGAAAGTAGAAACTCGCCCGATTACAACGGTATGCGTACTTTTCCCCTAGACCGCTCTAGTTATGCTTGTCGAGCATCAGAACTGCGAAAACTTTGAGTTTCTCAAGCGTTTCTTACCTCCAAACTGCCATATCTCGCGAACGGATTGACCAATCCGCAAAATTTCTGTTGCATCTGAAAGTAGAAACTCGCCCGATTACAACGGTATGCGTACTTTTCCACTAGGCCGTTCTAGTTAATCGTTTCGAGCATCAGAACTGCGAAAATTTTGAGTTTCTCAAGCGTTTCTTACTTCCAACCTGCCATATCTCGCGAACGGATTGACCAATCCGCAAAATTTCTGATGCATCTGAAAGTAGAAACTCGCCCGATTGCAACGGTATGCGTACTTTTCCCCTAGGCCGCTCTAGTTATTCGTTTCGAGCATCAGAACTGCGAAAATTTTGAGTTTCTCAAGTGTTTCATACTTCCAAACTGCCATATCTCGCGAACAGATTGACCAATCCGCAAAATTTCTGTTGCATCAGAAAGTAGAAACTAGCCCCATTACAACGGTATGAGTAGTTTTCCCCTAGACCGTTCTAGTTATTCGTTTCGAGTATCAGAACTGCGAAAATTTGGAGTTTCTCAAGCGTTTCTTACACCAAAACTGCCATATCTCGCGAACGGATCGACCAATCCGAAAAGTTTCTGTTGCATCTGAAAGTAGAAACTCGCCCGATTACAACGGTATGCGTACTTTTCCCCTAGTCCGTTCTAGTTATTCGTTTCGAGCATCAGAACTGCGAAAATTTTGAGTTTCTCAAGCGTTTCTTACCTCCAAACTGCCATATCTCGCGAACAGATTGACCAATCCGCAAAATTTCTGTTGCATCTGAAAGTAGAAACTCGCCCGATTACAACGGTATGCGTACTTTTCCCCTAGGCCGTTCTAGTTATTCGTTTCGAGCATCAGAACTGCGAAAATGTTGAGTTTCTCAAGCGTTTCTTACCTACAAACTGCCATATCTCGCGAACGGATTGACGAATCCGCAAAATTTCTGTTGCATCTGAAAGTAGAAACTCGCCCGATTACAACGGTATGCGTACTTTTCCCCTAGACCGTTCTAGTTATGCTTGTCGAGCATCAGAACTGCGAAAATTTTGAGTTTCTCAAGCGTTTCTTACCTCCAAACTGCCATATCTCGCGAACGGATCGACCAATCCGCAAAATTTCTGTTGCATCTGAAAGTAGAAACTCGCCCGATTACAACGGTATGCGTACTTTTCCCCTAGGCCGTTGTAGTTAATCGTTTCGAGCATGAGAACTGCGAAAATTTTGGGTTTCTCAAGCGTTGCTTACCTCCAAACTGCCATATCTCGCGAACGGATTGTCCAATCCGCAAAATTTCTGTTGCATCTGAAAGTAGAATCTCGCCCGATTACAACGGTATGCGTACTTTTCCCCTAGACCGTTCTAGTTATGCTTGTCGAGCATCAGAACTGCGAAAATTTTGAGTTTCTCAAGCGTTTCTTACTTCCAACCTGCCGTATCTCGCGAACGGATTGACCAATCCGCAAAATTTCTGATGCATCTGAAAGTAGAAACTCGCCCGATTGCAACGGTATGCGTACTTTTCCCATAGGCCGCTCTAGTTATTCGTTTCGAGCATCAGAACTGCGAAAATTTTGTGTTTCTCAAGTGTTTCATACTTCCAAACTGCCATATCTCGCGAACGGATTGACGAATCCGCAAAATTTCTGTTGCATCTGAAAGTAGAAACTCGCCCGATTACAACGGTATGCGTACTTTTCCCCTAGACCGTTCTAGTTATGCTTGTCGAGCATCAGAACTGCGAAAACTTTGAGTTTCTCAAGCGTTTCTTACCTCCAAACTGCCATATCTCGCGAACGGATCGACCAATCCGCAAAATTTCTGTTGCATCTGAAAGTAGAAACTCGCCCGATTACAACGGTATGCGTACCTTTCCCCTAGGCCGTTGTAGTTATTCGTTTCGAGCATGAGAACTGCGAAAATTTTGGGTTTCTCAAGCGTTGCTTACATCCAAACTGCCATATCTCGCGAACGGATTGTCCAATCCGCAAAATTTCTGTTGCATCTGAAAGTAGAAACTCGCCCGATTACAACGGTATGCGTACTTTTCCCCTAGGCCGTTCTAGTTATTCGTTTCGAGCATCAGAACTGTGAAAATTTTGAGTTTCTCAAGCGTTTCTTACATACAAACTCCCATATCTCGCGAACGGATTGACCAATCCGCAAAATTTCTGTTGCATCTGAAAGTAGAAACTCGACCGATTACAACGGTATGCGTACTTTTCCCCTAGGCCGTTCTAGTTATTTGTTTCGAGCATCAGAACTGCGAAAATTTTGAGTTTCTCAAGCGTTTCTTACCTCCAAACTGCCATATCTCGCGAACGGATTGACCAATCCGCAAAATTTCTGTTGCATCTGAAAGTAGAAACTCGCCCGATTACAACGATATGCGTACTTTTCCCCTAGACCGTTCTAGTTATGCTTGTCGAGCATCAGAACTGCGAAAACTTTGAGTTTCTCAAGCGTTTCATACCTCCAAACTGCCATATCTCGCGAACGGATCGACCAATCCGCAAAATTTCTGTTGCATCTGAAAGTAGAAACTCGCCCGATTACAACGGTATGCGTACCTTTCCCCTAGGCCGTTGTAGTTATTCGTTTCGAGCATGAGAACTGCGAAAATTTTGGGTTTCTCAAGCGTTGCTTACATCCAAACTGCCATATCTCGCGAACGGATTGTCCAATCCGCAAAATTTCTGTTGCATCTGAAAGTAGAAACTCGCCCGATTACAACGGTATGCGTACTTTTCCCCTAGGCCGTTCTAGTTATTCGTTTCGAGCATCAGAACTGTGAAAATTTGGAGTTTCTCAAGCGTTTCTTACATACAAACGCCCATATCTCGCGAACGGATTGACCAATCCGCAAAATTTCTGTTGCATCTGAAAGTAGAAACTCGCCCGATTACAACGGTATGCGTACTTTTCCACTAGGCCGTTCTAGTTAATCGTTTCGAGCATCAGAACTGCGAAAATTTTGAGTTTCTCAAGCGTTTCTTACTTCCAACCTGCCATATCTCGCGAACGGATTGACCAATCCGCAAAATTTCTGATGCATCTGAAAGTAGAAACTCGCCCGATTGCAACGGTATGCGTACTTTTCCCCTAGGCCGCTCTAGTTATTCGTTTCGAGCATCAGAACTGCGAAAATTTTGTGTTTCTCAAGCGTTTCATACCTCCAAACTGCCATATCTCGCGAACGGATCGACCAATCCGCAAAATTTCTGTTGCATCTGAAAGTAGAAACTCGCCCGATTACAACGGTATGCGTACCTTTCCCCTAGGCCGTTGTAGTTATTCGTTTCGAGCATGAGAACTGCGAAAATTTTGGGTTTCTCAAGCGTTGCTTACATCCAAACTGCCATATCTCGCGAACGGATTGTCCAATCCGCAAAATTTCTGTTGCATCTGAAAGTAGAAACTCGCCCGATTACAACGGTATGCGTACTTTTCCCCTAGGCCGTTCTAGTTATTCGTTTCGAGCATCAGAACTGTGAAAATTTTGAGTTTCTCAAGCGTTTCTTACCTACAAACTCCCATGTCTCGCGAACGGATCGACCAATCCGCAAAATTTCTGTTGCATCTGAAAGTAGAAACCCGCCCGATTACAACGGTATGCGTACTTTTCCACTAGGCCGTTCTAGTTAATCGTTTCGAGCATCAGAACTGCGAAAATTGTGAGTTTCTCAAGCGTTTCTTACTTCCAACCTGCCGTATCTCGCGAACGGATTGACCAATCCGCAAAATTTCTGATGCATCTGAAAGTAGAAACTCGCCCGATTGCAACGGTATGCGTACTTTTCCCATAGGCCGCTCTAGTTATTCGTTTCGAGCATCAGAACTGCGAAAATTTTGTGTTTCTCAAGTGTTTCATACTTCCAAACTGCCATATCTCGCGAACGGATTGACCAATCCGCAAAATTTCTGTTGCATCTGAAAGTAGAAACTCGCCCGATTACAACGGTATGCGTACTTTTCCCCTAGGCCGTTCTAGTTATTCGTTTCGAGCATCAGAACTGCGAAAATGTTGAGTTTCTCAAGCGTTTCTTACCTACAAACTGCCATATCTCGCGAACGGATTGACCAGTCCGCAAAATTTCTGTTGCATCTGAAAGTAGAAACTCGCCCGATTACAACGGTATGCGTACTTTTCCCCTAGACCGTTCTAGTTATGCTTGTCGAGCATCAGAACTGCGAAAACTTTGAGTTTCTCAAGCGTTTCTTACCTCCAAACTGCCATATCTCGCGAACGGATCGACCAATCCGCAAAATTTCTGTTGCATCTGAAAGTAGAAACTCGCCCGATTACAACGGTATGCGTACCTTTCCCCTAGGGCGTTGTAGTTATTCGTTTCGAGCATGAGAACTGCGAAAATTTTGGGTTTCTCAAGCGTTGCTTACATCCAAACTGCCATATCTCGCGAACGGATTGTCCAATCCGCAAAATTTCTGTTGCATCTGAAAGTAGAAACTCGCCCGATTACAACGGTATGCGTACTTTTCCCCTAGGCCGTTCTAGTTATTCGTTTCGAGCATCAGAACTGTGAAAATTTTGAGTTTCTCAAGCGTTTCTTACATACAAACTCCCATATCTCGCGAACGGATTGACCAATCCGCAAAATTTCTGTTGCATCTGAAAGTAGAAACTCGCCCGATTACAACGGTATGCGTACTTTTCCCCTAGGCCGTTCTAGTTATTTGTTTCGAGCATCAGAACTGCGAAAATTTTGAGTTTCTCAAGCGTTTCTTACCTCCAAACTGCCATATCTCGCGAACGGATTGACCAATCCGCAAAATTTCTGTTGCATCTGAAAGTAGAAACTCGCCCGATTACAACGGTATGCGTACTTTTCCCCTAGACCGTTCTAGTTATGCTTGTCGAGCATCAGAACTGCGAAAACTTTGAGTTTCTCAAGCGTTTCATACCTCCAAACTGCCATATCTCGCGAACGGATCGACCAATCCGCAAAATTTCTGTTGCATCTGAAAGTAGAAACTCGCCCGATTACAACGGTATGCGTACCTTTCCCCTAGGCCGTTGTAGTTATTCGTTTCGAGCATGAGAACTGCGAAAATTTTGGGTTTCTCAAGCGTTGCTTACATCCAAACTGCCATATCTCGCGAACGGATTGTCCAATCCGCAAAATTTCTGTTGCATCTGAAAGTAGAAACTCGCCCGATTACAACGGTATGCGTACTTTTCCCCTAGGCCGTTCTAGTTATTCGTTTCGAGCATCAGAACTGTGAAAATTTTGAGTTTCTCAAGCGTTTCTTACCTACAAACTCCCATGTCTCGCGAACGGATTGACCAATCCGCAAAATTTCTGTTGCATCTGAAAGTAGAAACCCGCCCGATTACAACGGTATGCGTACTTTTCCACTAGGCCGTTCTAGTTAATCGTTTCGAGCATCAGAACTGCGAAAATTGTGAGTTTCTCAAGCGTTTCTTACTTCCAACCTGCCGTATCTCGCGAACGGATTGACCAATCCGCAAAATTTCTGATGCATCTGAAAGTAGAAACTCGCCCGATTGCAACGGTATGCGTACTTTTCCCATAGGCCGCTCTAGTTATTCGTTTCGAGCATCAGAACTGCGAAAATTTTGTGTTTCTCAAGTGTTTCATACTTCCAAACTGCCATATCTCGCGAACGGATTGACCAATCCGCAAAATTTCTGTTGCATCTGAAAGTAGAAACTCGCCCGATTACAACGGTATGCGTACTTTTCCCCTAGGCCGTTCTAGTTATTCGTTTCGAGCATCAGAACTGCGAAAATGTTGAGTTTCTCAAGCGTTTCTTACCTACAAACTGCCATATCTCGCGAACGGATTGACCAGTCCGCAAAATTTCTGTTGCATCTGAAAGTAGAAACTCGCCCGATTACAACGGTATGCGTACTTTTCCCCTAGACCGTTCTAGTTATGCTTGTCGAGCATCAGAACTGCGAAAACTTTGAGTTTCTCAAGCGTTTCTTACCTCCAAACTGCCATATCTCGCGAACGGATCGACCAATCCGCAAAATTTCTGTTGCATCTGAAAGTAGAAACTCGCCCGATTACAACGGTATGCGTACCTTTCCCCTAGGGCGTTGTAGTTATTCGTTTCGAGCATGAGAACTGCGAAAATTTTGGGTTTCTCAAGCGTTGCTTACATCCAAACTGCCATATCTCGCGAACGGATTGTCCAATCCGCAAAATTTCTGTTGCATCTGAAAGTAGAAACTCGCCCGATTACAACGGTATGCGTACTTTTCCCCTAGGCCGTTCTAGTTATTCGTTTCGAGCATCAGAACTGTGAAAATTTTGAGTTTCTCAAGCGTTTCTTACATACAAACTCCCATATCTCGCGAACGGATTGACCAATCCGCAAAATTTCTGTTGCATCTGAAAGTAGAAACTCGCCCGATTACAACGGTGTGCGTACTTTTCCCCTAGGCCGTTCTAGTTATTTGTTTCGAGCATCAGAACTGCGAAAATTTTGAGTTTCTCAAGCGTTTCTTACCTCCAAACTGCCATATCTCGCGAACGGATTGACCAATCCGCAAAATTTCTGTTGCATCTGAAAGTAGAAACTCGCCCGATTACAACGGTATGCGTACTTTTCCCCTAGACCGTTCTAGTTATGCTTGTCGAGCATCAGAACTGCGAAAACTTTGAGTTTCTCAAGCGTTTCATACCTCCAAACTGCCATATCTCGCGAACGGATCGACCAATCCGCAAAATTTCTGTTGCATCTGAAAGTAGAAACTCGCCCGATTACAACGGTATGCGTACTTTTCCCCTAGACCGTTCTAGTTATGCTTGTCGAGCATCAGAACTGCGAAAATTTTGAGTTTCTCAAGCGTTTCTTACCTCCAAACTGCCATATCTCGCGAACGGATTGACCAATCCGCAAAATTTCTGTTGCATCTGAAAGTAGAAACTCGCCCGATTACAACGGTATGCGTACCTTTCCCCTAGGCCGTTGTAGTTATTCGTTTCGAGCATGAGAACTGCGAAAATTTTGGGTTTCTCAAGCGTTGCTTACATCCAAACTGCCATATCTCGCGAACGGATTGTCCAATCCGCAAAATTTCTGTTGCATCTGAAAGTAGAAACTCGCCCGATTACAACGGTATGCGTACTTTTCCCCTAGGCCGTTCTAGTTATTCGTTTCGAGCATCAGAACTGCGAAAATTTTGAGTTTCTCAAGCGTTTCTTACTTCCAACCTGCCATATCTCGCGAACGGATTGACCAATCCGCAAAATTTCTGATGCATCTGAAAGTAGAAACTCGCCCGATTGCAACGGTATGCGTACTTTTCCCCTATTCCGTTCTAGTTATTCGTTTCGAGCATCAGAACTGCGAAAATTTTGAGTTTCTCAAGCGTTTCTTACCTCCAAACTGCCATATCTCGCGAACGGATTGACCAATCCGCAAAATTTCTGTTGCATCTGAAAGTAGAAACTCGCCCGATTACAACGGTATGCGTACTTTTCCACTAGGCCGTTCTAGTTAATCGTTTCGAGCATCAGAACTGCGAAAATTTTGAGTTTCTCAAGCGTTTCTTACTTCCAACCTGCCGTATCTCGCGAACGGATTGACCAATCCGCAAAATTTCTGATGCATCTGAAAGTAGAAACTCGCCCGATTGCAACGGTATGCGTACTTTTCCCCTAGGCCGCTCTAGTTATTCGTTTCGAGCATCAGAACTGCGAAAATTTTGGGTTTCTCAAGTGTTTCATACTTCCAAACTGCCATATCTCGGGAACGGATTGACCAATCCGCAAAATTTCTGTTGCATCTGAAAGTAGAAACTCGCCCGATTACAAAGGTATGCGTACTTTTCCCCTAGACCGTTCTAGTTATGCTTGTCGAGCATCAGAACTGCGAAAACTTTGAGTTTCTCAAGCGTTTCTTACCTCCAAACTGCCATATCTCGCGAACGGATCGACCAATCCGCAAAATTTCTGTTGCATCTGAAAGTAGAAACTCGCCCGATTACAACGCTATGCGTACCTTTCCCCTAGGGCGTTGTAGTTATTCGTTTCGAGCATGAGAACTGCGAAAATTTTGGGTTTCTCAAGCGTTGCTTACATCCAAACTGCCATATCTCGCGAACGGATTGTCCAATCCGCAAAATTTCTGTTGCATCTGAAAGTAGAAACTCGCCCGATTACAAAGGTATGCGTACTTTTCCCCTAGGCCGTTCTAGTTATTCGTTTCGAGAATCAGAACTGCGAAAATGTTGAGTTTCTCAAGCGTTGCTTACCTCCAAACTGCCATATCTCGCGAACGGATTGTCCAATCCGCAAAATTTCTGTTGCATCTGAAAGTAGAAACTCGCCCGATTACAACGGTATGCGTACTTTTCCCCTAGGCCGTTCTAGTTATTCGTTTCGAGAATCAGAACTGCGAAAATGTTGAGTTTCTCAAGCGTTTCTTACCCACAAACTGCCATATCTCGCGAACGGATTGACCAATCCGCAAAATTTCTGTTGCATCTGAAAGTAGAAACTCGCCCGATTACAACGGTATGCGTACTTTTCCCCTAGACCGTTCTAGTTATGCTTGTCGAGCATCAGAACTGCGAAAATTTTGAGTTTCTCAAGCGTTTCTTACCTCCAAACTGCCATATCTCGCGAACGGATTGACCAATCCGCAAAATTTCTGTTGCATCTGAAAGTAGAAACTCGCCCGATTACAACGGTATGCGTACCTTTCCCCTAGGCCGTTGTAGTTATTCGTTTCGAGCATGAGAACTGCGAAAATTTTGGGTTTCTCAAGCGTTGCTTACATCCAAACTGCCATATCTCGCGAACGGATTGTCCAATCCGCAAAATTTCTGTTGCATCTGAAAGTAGAAACTCGCCCGATTACAACGGTATGCGTACTTTTCCCCTAGGCCGTTCTAGTTATTCGTTTCGAGCATCAGAAGTGCGAAAATTTTGAGTTTCTCAAGCGTTGCTTACCTCCAAACTGCCATATCTCGCGAACGGATTGTCCAATCCGCAAAATTTCTGTTGCATCTGAAAGTAGAAACTCGCCCGATTACAACGGTATGCGTACTTTTCCCCTAGGCCGTTCTAGTTATTTGTTTCGAGCATCAGAACTGCGAAAATTTTGAGTTTCTCAAGCGTTTCTTACCTCCAAACTGCCATATCTCGCGAACGGATTGACCAATCCGCAAAATTTCTGTTGCATCTGAAAGTAGAAACTCGCCCGATTACAACGGTATGCGTACTTTTCCCCTAGACCGTTCTAGTTATGCTTGTCGAGCATCAGAACTGCGAAAACTTTGAGTTTCTCAAGCGTTTCATACCTCCAAACTGCCATATCTCGCGAACGGATCGACCAATCCGCAAAATTTCTGTTGCATCTGAAAGTAGAAACTCGCCCGATTACAACGGTATGCGTACTTTTCCCCTAGACCGTTCTAGTTATGCTTGTCGAGCATCAGAACTGCGAAAATTTTGAGTTTCTCAAGCGTTTCTTACCTCCAAACTGCCATATCTCGCGAACGGATTGACCAATCCGCAAAATTTCTGTTGCATCTGAAAGTAGAAACTCGCCCGATTACAACGGTATGCGTACCTTTCCCCTAGGCCGTTGTAGTTATTCGTTTCGAGCATGAGAACTGCGAAAATTTTGGGTTTCTCAAGCGTTGCTTACATCCAAACTGCCATATCTCGCGAACGGATTGTCCAATCCGCAAAATTTCTGTTGCATCTGAAAGTAGAAACTCGCCCGATTACAACGGTATGCGTACTTTTCCCCTAGGCCGTTCTAGTTATTCGTTTCGAGCATCAGAACTGCGAAAATTTTGAGTTTCTCAAGCGTTTCTTACTTCCAACCTGCCATATCTCGCGAACGGATTGACCAATCCGCAAAATTTCTGATGCATCTGAAAGTAGAAACTCGCCCGATTGCAACGGTATGCGTACTTTTCCCCTATTCCGTTCTAGTTATTCGTTTCGAGCATCAGAACTGCGAAAATTTTGAGTTTCTCAAGCGTTTCTTACCTCCAAACTGCCATATCTCGCGAACGGATTGACCAATCCGCAAAATTTCTGTTGCATCTGAAAGTAGAAACTCGCCCGATTACAACGGTATGCGTACTTTTCCACTAGGCCGTTCTAGTTAATCGTTTCGAGCATCAGAACTGCGAAAATTTTGAGTTTCTCAAGCGTTTCTTACTTCCAACCTGCCGTATCTCGCGAACGGATTGACCAATCCGCAAAATTTCTGATGCATCTGAAAGTAGAAACTCGCCCGATTGCAACGGTATGCGTACTTTTCCCCTAGGCCGCTCTAGTTATTCGTTTCGAGCATCAGAACTGCGAAAATTTTGGGTTTCTCAAGTGTTTCATACTTCCAAACTGCCATATCTCGGGAACGGATTGACCAATCCGCAAAATTTCTGTTGCATCTGAAAGTAGAAACTCGCCCGATTACAACGGTATGCGTACTTTTCCCCTAGGCCGTTCTAGTTATTCGTTTCGAGCATCAGAACTGCGAAAATGTTGAGTTTCTCAAGCGTTTCTTACCTACAAACTGCCATATCTCGCGAACGGATTGACCAATCCGCAAAATTTCTGTTGCATCTGAAAGTAGAAACTCGCCCGATTACAAAGGTATGCGTACTTTTCCCCTAGACCGTTCTAGTTATGCTTGTCGAGCATCAGAACTGCGAAAACTTTGAGTTTCTCAAGCGTTTCTTACCTCCAAACTGCCATATCTCGCGAACGGATCGACCAATCCGCAAAATTTCTGTTGCATCTGAAAGTAGAAACTCGCCCGATTACAACGCTATGCGTACCTTTCCCCTAGGGCGTTGTAGTTATTCGTTTCGAGCATGAGAACTGCGAAAATTTTGGGTTTCTCAAGCGTTGCTTACATCCAAACTGCCATATCTCGCGAACGGATTGTCCAATCCGCAAAATTTCTGTTGCATCTGAAAGTAGAAACTCGCCCGATTACAACGGTATGCGTACTTTTCCCCTAGGCCGTTCTAGTTATTCGTTTCGAGAATCAGAACTGCGAAAATGTTGAGTTTCTCAAGCGTTGCTTACCTCCAAACTGCCATATCTCGCGAACGGATTGTCCAATCCGCAAAATTTCTGTTGCATCTGAAAGTAGAAACTCGCCCGATTACAACGGTATGCGTACTTTTCCCCTAGGCCGTTCTAGTTATTCGTTTCGAGAATCAGAACTGCGAAAATGTTGAGTTTCTCAAGCGTTTCTTACCCACAAACTGCCATATCTCGCGAACGGATTGACCAATCCGCAAAATTTCTGTTGCATCTGAAAGTAGAAACTCGCCCGATTACAACGGTATGCGTACTTTTCCCCTAGACCGTTCTAGTTATGCTTGTCGAGCATCAGAACTGCGAAAATTTTGAGTTTCTCAAGCGTTTCTTACCTCCAAACTGCCATATCTCGCGAACGGATTGACCAATCCGCAAAATTTCTGTTGCATCTGAAAGTAGAAACTCGCCCGATTACAACGGTATGCGTACCTTTCCCCTAGGCCGTTGTAGTTATTCGTTTCGAGCATGAGAACTGCGAAAATTTTGGGTTTCTCAAGCGTTGCTTACATCCAAACTGCCATATCTCGCGAACGGATTGTCCAATCCGCAAAATTTCTGTTGCATCTGAAAGTAGAAACTCGCCCGATTACAACGGTATGCGTACTTTTCCCCTAGGCCGTTCTAGTTATTCGTTTCGAGCATCAGAAGTGCGAAAATTTTGAGTTTCTCAAGCGTTTCTTACTTCCAACCTGCCATATCTCGCGAACGGATTGACCAATCCGCAAAATTTCTGATGCATCTGAAAGTAGAAACTCGCCCGATTGCAACGGTATGCGTACTTTTCCCCTATTCCGTTCTAGTTATTCGTTTCGAGCATCAGAACTGCGAAAATTTTGAGTTTCTCAAGCGTTTCTTACCTCCAAACTGCCATATCTCGCGAACGGATTGACCAATCCGCAAAATTTCTGTTGCATCTGAAAGTAGAAACTCGCCCGATTACAACGGTATGCGTACTTTTCCACTAGGCCGTTCTAGTTAATCGTTTCGAGCATCAGAACTGCGAAAATTTTGAGTTTCTCAAGCGTTTCTTACCTACAAACTGCCATATCTCGCGAACGGATTGACCAATCCGCAAAATTTCTGTTGCATCTGAAAGTAGAAACTCGCCCGATTACAAAGGTATGCGTACTTTTCCCCTAGACCGTTCTAGTTATGCTTGTCGAGCATCAGAACTGCGAAAACTTTGAGTTTCTCAAGCGTTTCTTACCTCCAAACTGCCATATCTCGCGAACGGATCGACCAATCCGCAAAATTTCTGTTGCATCTGAAAGTAGAAACTCGCCCGATTACAACGCTATGCGTACCTTTCCCCTAGGGCGTTGTAGTTATTCGTTTCGAGCATGAGAACTGCGAAAATTTTGGGTTTCTCAAGCGTTGCTTACATCCAAACTGCCATATCTCGCGAACGGATTGTCCAATCCGCAAAATTTCTGTTGCATCTGAAAGTAGAAACTCGCCCGATTACAACGGTATGCGTACTTTTCCCCTAGGCCGTTCTAGTTATTCGTTTCGAGAATCAGAACTGCGAAAATGTTGAGTTTCTCAAGCGTTGCTTACCTCCAAACTGCCATATCTCGCGAACGGATTGTCCAATCCGCAAAATTTCTGTTGCATCTGAAAGTAGAAACTCGCCCGATTACAACGGTATGCGTACTTTTCCCCTAGGCCGTTCTAGTTATTCGTTTCGAGAATCAGAACTGCGAAAATGTTGAGTTTCTCAAGCGTTTCTTACCCACAAACTGCCATATCTCGCGAACGGATTGACCAATCCGCAAAATTTCTGTTGCATCTGAAAGTAGAAACTCGCCCGATTACAACGGTATGCGTACTTTTCCCCTAGACCGTTCTAGTTATGCTTGTCGAGCATCAGAACTGCGAAAATTTTGAGTTTCTCAAGCGTTTCTTACCTCCAAACTGCCATATCTCGCGAACGGATTGACCAATCCGCAAAATTTCTGTTGCATCTGAAAGTAGAAACTCGCCCGATTACAACGGTATGCGTACCTTTCCCCTAGGCCGTTGTAGTTATTCGTTTCGAGCATGAGAACTGCGAAAATTTTGGGTTTCTCAAGCGTTGCTTACATCCAAACTGCCATATCTCGCGAACGGATTGTCCAATCCGCAAAATTTCTGTTGCATCTGAAAGTAGAAACTCGCCCGATTACAACGGTATGCGTACTTTTCCCCTAGGCCGTTCTAGTTATTCGTTTCGAGCATCAGAAGTGCGAAAATTTTGAGTTTCTCAAGCGTTTCTTACTTCCAACCTGCCATATCTCGCGAACGGATTGACCAATCCGCAAAATTTCTGATGCATCTGAAAGTAGAAACTCGCCCGATTGCAACGGTATGCGTACTTTTCCCCTATTCCGTTCTAGTTATTCGTTTCGAGCATCAGAACTGCGAAAATTTTGAGTTTCTCAAGCGTTTCTTACCTCCAAACTGCCATATCTCGCGAACGGATTGACCAATCCGCAAAATTTCTGTTGCATCTGAAAGTAGAAACTCGCCCGATTACAACGGTATGCGTACTTTTCCACTAGGCCGTTCTAGTTAATCGTTTCGAGCATCAGAACTGCGAAAATTTTGAGTTTCTCAAGCGTTTCTTACTTCCAACCTGCCGTATCTCGCGAACGGATTGACCAATCCGCAAAATTTCTGATGCATCTGAAAGTAGAAACTCGCCCGATTGCAACGGTATGCGTACTTTTCCCCTAGGCCGCTCTAGTTATTCGTTTCGAGCATCAGAACTGCGAAAATTTTGGGTTTCTCAAGTGTTTCATACTTCCAAACTGCCATATCTCGGGAACGGATTGACCAATCCGCAAAATTTCTGTTGCATCTGAAAGTAGATACTCGCCCGATTACAACGGTATGCGTACTTTTCCCCTAGGCCGTTCTAGTTATTCGTTTCGAGCATCAGAACTGCGAAAATGTTGAGTTTCTCAAGCGTTTCTTACCTACAAACTGCCATATCTCGCGAACGGATTGACCAATCCGCAAAATTTCTGTTGCATCTGAAAGTAGAAACTCGCCCGATTACAAAGGTATGCGTACTTTTCCCCTAGACCGTTCTAGTTATGCTTGTCGAGCATCAGAACTGCGAAAACTTTGAGTTTCTCAAGCGTTTCTTACCTCCAAACTGCCATATCTCGCGAACGGATCGACCAATCCGCAAAATTTCTGTTGCATCTGAAAGTAGAAACTCGCCCGATTACAACGCTATGCGTACCTTTCCCCTAGGGCGTTGTAGTTATTCGTTTCGAGCATGAGAACTGCGAAAATTTTGGGTTTCTCAAGCGTTGCTTACATCCAAACTGCCATATCTCGCGAACGGATTGTCCAATCCGCAAAATTTCTGTTGCATCTGAAAGTAGAAACTCGCCCGATTACAACGGTATGCGTACTTTTCCCCTAGGCCGTTCTAGTTATTCGTTTCGAGCATCAGAACTGTGAAAATTTTGAGTTTCTCAAGCGTTTCTTACATACAAACGCCCATATCTCGCGAACGGATTGACCAATCCGCAAAATTTCTGTTGCATCTGAAAGTAGAAACTCGCCCGATTACAACGGTATGCGTACTTTTCCCCTAGGCCGTTCTAGTTATTCGTTTCGAGCATCAGAACTGCGAAAATTTTGAGTTTCTCAAGCGTTTCTTACCTCCAAACTGCCATATCTCGCGAACGGATTGACCAATCCGCAAAATTTCTGTTGCATCTGAAAGTAGAAACTCGCCCGATTACAACGGTATGCGTACTTTTCCACTAGGCCGTTCTAGTTAATCGTTTCGAGCATCAGAACTGCGAAAATTTTGAGTTTCTCAAGCGTTTCTTACTTCCAACCTGCCATATCTCGCGAACGGATTGACCAATCCGCAAAATTTCTGATGCATCTGAAAGTAGAAACTCGCCCGATTGCAACGGTATGCGTACTTTTCCCCTAGGCCGCTCTAGTTATTCGTTTCGAGCATCAGAACTGCGAAAATTTTGTGTTTCTCAAGTGTTTCATACTTCCAAACTGCCATATCTCACGAACGGATTGACCAATCCGCAAAATTTCTGTTGCATCAGAAAGTAGAAACTAGCCCCATTACAACGGTATGAGTAGTTTTCCCCTAGACCGTTCTAGTTATTCGTTTCGAGTATCAGAACTGCGAAAATTTGGAGGTTCTCAAGCGTTTCTTACCTCCAAACTGCCATATCTCGCGAACGGATTGACCAATCCGCAAAATTTCTGTTGCATCTGAAAGTAGAAACTCGCCCGATTACAACGGTATGCGTACTTTTCCACTAGGCCGTTCTAGTTAATCGTTTCGAGCATCAGAACTGCGAAAACTTTGAGTTTCTCAAGCGTTTCTTACCTCCAAACTGCCATATCTCGCGAACGGATCGACCAATCCGCAAAATTTCTGTTGCATCTGAAAGTAGAAACTCGCCCGATTACAACGGTATGCGTACTTTTCCCCTAGGGCGTTGTAGTTATTCGTTTCGAGCATGAGAACTGCGAAAATTTTGGGTTTCTCAAGCGTTGCTTACATCCAAACTGCCATATCTCGCGAACGGATTGTCCAATCCGCAAAATTTCTGTTGCATCTGAAAGTAGAAACTCGCCCGATTACAACGGTATGCGTACTTTTCCCCTAGGCCGTTCTAGTTATTCGTTTCGAGCATGAAAACTGCGAAAATTTTGGGTTTCTCAAGCGTTGCTTACCTCCAAACTGCCATATCTCGCGAACGGATTGTCCAATCCGCAAAATTTCTGTTGCATCTGAAAGTAGAAACTCGCCCGATTACAACGGTATGCGTACTTTTCCCCTAGGCCGTTCTAGTTATTCGTTTCGAGAATCAGAACTGCGAAAATGTTGAGTTTCTCAAGCGTTTCTTACCCACAAACTGCCATATCTCGCGAACGGATCGACCAATCCGCAAAATTTCTGTTGCATCTGAAAGTAGAAACTCGCCCGATTACAACGGTATGCGTACTTTTCCACTAGGCCGTTCTAGTTAATCGTTTCGAGCATCAGAACTGCGAAAACTTTGAGTTTCTCAAGCGTTTCTTACCTCCAAACTGCCATATCTCGCGAACGGATCGACCAATCCGCAAAATTTCTGTTGCATCTGAAAGTAGAAACTCGCCCGATTACAACGGTATGCGTACTTTTCCCCTAGGGCGTTGTAGTTATTCGTTTCGAGCATGAGAACTGCGAAAATTTTGGGTTTCTCAAGCGTTGCTTACATCCAAACTGCCATATCTCGCGAACGGATTGTCCAATCCGCAAAATTTCTGTTGCATCTGAAAGTAGAAACTCGCCCGATTACAACGGTATGCGTACTTTTCCCCTAGGCCGTTCTAGTTATTCGTTTCGAGCATGAAAACTGCGAAAATTTTGGGTTTCTCAAGCGTTGCTTACCTCCAAACTGCCATATCTCGCGAACGGATTGTCCAATCCGCAAAATTTCTGTTGCATCTGAAAGTAGAAACTCGCCCGATTACAACGGTATGCGTACTTTTCCCCTAGGCCGTTCTAGTTATTCGTTTCGAGAATCAGAACTGCGAAAATGTTGAGTTTCTCAAGCGTTTCTTACCCACAAACTGCCATATCTCGCGAACGGATTGACCAATCCGCAAAATTTCTGTTGCATCTGAAAGTAGAAACTCGCCCGATTACAACGGTATGCGTACTTTTCCCCTAGACCGTTCTAGTTATGCTTGTCGAGCATCAGAACTGCGAAAATTTTGAGTTTCTCAAGCGTTTCTTACCTCCAAACTGCCATATCTCGCGAACGGATTGACCAATCCGCAAAATTTCTGTTGCATCTGAAAGTAGAAACTCGCCCGATTACAACGGTATGCGTACTTTTCCACTAGGCCGTTCTAGTTAATCGTTTCGAGCATCAGAACTGCGAAAATTTTGAGTTTCTCAAGCGTTTCTTACTTCCAACCTGCCATATCTCGCGAACGGATTGACCAATCCGCAAAATTTCTGATGCATCTGAAAGTAGAAACTCGCCCGATTGCAACGGTATGCGTACTTTTCCCCTAGGCCGCTCTAGTTATTCGTTTCGAGCATCAGAACTGCGAAAATTTTGTGTTTCTCAAGTGTTTCATACTTCCAAACTGCCATATCTCGCGAACGGATTGACCAATCCGCAAAATTTCTGTTGCATCAGAAAGTAGAAACTAGCCCCATTACAACGGTATGAGTAGTTTTCCCCTAGACCGTTCTAGTTATTCGTTTCGAGTATCAGAACTGCGAAAATTTGGAGTTTCTCAAGCGTTTCTTACCCCAAAACTGCCATATCTCGCGAACGGATCGACCAATCCGAAAAGTTTCTGTTGCATCTGAAAGTAGAAACTCGCCCGATTACAACGGTATGCGTACTTTCCCCCTAGGCCGTTGTAGTTATTCGTTTCGAGCATGAGAACTGCGAGAATTTTGGGTTTCTCAAGCGTTGCTTACCTCCAAACTGCCATATCTCGCGAACGGATTGTCCAGTCCGCAAAATTTCTGTTGCATCTGAAAGTAGAAACTCGCCCGATTACAACGGTATGCGTACTTTTCCCCTAGGCCGTTCTAGTTATTCGTTTCGAGAATCAGAACTGCGAAAATGTTGAGTTTCTCAAGCGTTTCTTACCCACAAACTGCCATATCTCGCGAACGGATTGACCAATCCGCAAAATTTCTGTTGCATCTGAAAGTAGAAACTCGCCCGATTACAACGGTATGCGTACTTTTCCCCTAGACCGTTCTAGTTATGCTTGTCGAGCATCAGAACTGCGAAAATTTTGAGTTTCTCAAGCGTTTCTTACCTCCAAACTGCCATATCTCGCGAACGGATTGACCAATCCGCAAAATTTCTGTTGCATCTGAAAGTAGAAACTCGCCCGATTACAACGGTATGCGTACTTTTCCACTAGGCCGTTCTAGTTAATCGTTTCGAGCATCAGAACTGCGAAAATTTTGAGTTTCTCAAGCGTTTCTTACTTCCAACCTGCCATATCTCGCGAACGGATTGACCAATCCGCAAAATTTCTGATGCATCTGAAAGTAGAAACTCGCCCGATTGCAACGGTATGCGTACTTTTCCCCTAGGCCGCTCTAGTTATTCGTTTCGAGCATCAGAACTGCGAAAATTTTGTGTTTCTCAAGTGTTTCATACTTCCAAACTGCCATATCTCGCGAACGGATTGACCAATCCGCAAAATTTCTGTTGCATCAGAAAGTAGAAACTAGCCCCATTACAACGGTATGAGTAGTTTTCCCCTAGACCGTTCTAGTTATTCGTTTCGAGTATCAGAACTGCGAAAATTTGGAGTTTCTCAAGCGTTTCTTACCCCAAAACTGCCATATCTCGCGAACGGATCGACCAATCCGAAAAGTTTCTGTTGCATCTGAAAGTAGAAACTCGCCCGATTACAACGGTATGCGTACTTTCCCCCTAGGCCGTTGTAGTTATTCGTTTCGAGCATGAGAACTGCGAGAATTTTGGGTTTCTCAAGCGTTGCTTACCTCCAAACTGCCATATCTCGCGAACGGATTGTCCAATCCGCAAAATTTCTGTTGCATCTGAAAGTAGAAACTCGCCCGATTACAACGGTATGCGTACTTTTCCCCTAGGCCGTTCTAGTTATGCTTGTCGAGCATCAGAACTGCGAAAATTTTGAGTTTCTCAAGCGTTTCTTACCTCCAAACTGCCATATCTCGCGAACGGATTGACCAATCCGCAAAATTTCTGTTGCATCAGAAAGTAGAAACTAGCCCCATTACAACGGTATGAGTAGTTTTCCCCTAGACCGTTCTAGTTATTCGTTTCGAGAATCAGAACTGCGAAAATGTTGAGTATCTCAAGCGTTTCTTACCCACAAACTGCCATATCTCGCGAACGGATCGACCAATCCGAAAAGTTTCTGTTGCATCTGAAAGTAGAAACTCGCCCGATTACAACGGTATGCGTACTTTTCCCCTAGGCCGTTCTAGTTATTCGTTTCGAGTATCAGAACTGCGAAAATTTGGAGTTTCTCAAGCGTTTCTTACACCAAAACTGCCATTTCTCGCGAACGGATCGACCAATCCGCAAAATTTCTGTTGCATCTGAAAGTAGAAACTCGCCCGATTACAACGGTATGCGTACTTTTCCACTAGGCCGTTCTAGTTAATCGTTTCGAGCATCAGAACTGCGAAAACTTTGAGTTTCTCAAGCGTTTCTTACCTCCAAACTGCCATATCTCGCGAACGGATCGACCAATCCGCAAAATTTCTGTTGCATCTGAAAGTAGAAACTCGCCCGATTACAACGGTATGCGTACTTTTCCCCTAGGGCGTTGTAGTTATTCGTTTCGAGCATGAGAACTGCGAAAATTTTGGGTTTCTCAAGCGTTGCTTACATCCAAACTGCCATATCTCGCGAACGGATTGTCCAATCCGCAAAATTTCTGTTGCATCTGAAAGTAGAAACTCGCCCGATTACAACGGTATGCGTACTTTTCCCCTAGGCCGTTCTAGTTATTCGTTTCGAGCATGAAAACTGCGAAAATTTTGGGTTTCTCAAGCGTTGCTTACCTCCAAACTGCCATATCTCGCGAACGGATTGTCCAATCCGCAAAATTTCTGTTGCATCTGAAAGTAGAAACTCGCCCGATTACAACGGTATGCGTACTTTTCCCCTAGGCCGTTCTAGTTATTCGTTTCGAGAATCAGAACTGCGAAAATGTTGAGTTTCTCAAGCGTTTCTTACCCACAAACTGCCATATCTCGCGAACGGATTGACCAATCCGCAAAATTTCTGTTGCATCTGAAAGTAGAAACTCGCCCGATTACAACGGTATGCGTACTTTTCCCCTAGACCGTTCTAGTTATGCTTGTCGAGCATCAGAACTGCGAAAATTTTGAGTTTCTCAAGCGTTTCTTACCTCCAAACTGCCATATCTCGCGAACGGATTGACCAATCCGCAAAATTTCTGTTGCATCTGAAAGTAGAAACTCGCCCGATTACAACGGTATGCGTACTTTTCCACTAGGCCGTTCTAGTTAATCGTTTCGAGCATCAGAACTGCGAAAATTTTGAGTTTCTCAAGCGTTTCTTACTTCCAACCTGCCATATCTCGCGAACGGATTGACCAATCCGCAAAATTTCTGATGCATCTGAAAGTAGAAACTCGCCCGATTGCAACGGTATGCGTACTTTTCCCCTAGGCCGCTCTAGTTATTCGTTTCGAGCATCAGAACTGCGAAAATTTTGTGTTTCTCAAGTGTTTCATACTTCCAAACTGCCATATCTCGCGAACGGATTGACCAATCCGCAAAATTTCTGTTGCATCAGAAAGTAGAAACTAGCCCCATTACAACGGTATGAGTAGTTTTCCCCTAGACCGTTCTAGTTATTCGTTTCGAGTATCAGAACTGCGAAAATTTGGAGTTTCTCAAGCGTTTCTTACCCCAAAACTGCCATATCTCGCGAACGGATCGACCAATCCGAAAAGTTTCTGTTGCATCTGAAAGTAGAAACTCGCCCGATTACAACGGTATGCGTACTTTCCCCCTAGGCCGTTGTAGTTATTCGTTTCGAGCATGAGAACTGCGAGAATTTTGGGTTTCTCAAGCGTTGCTTACCTCCAAACTGCCATATCTCGCGAACGGATTGTCCAGTCCGCAAAATTTCTGTTGCATCTGAAAGTAGAAACTCGCCCGATTACAACGGTATGCGTACTTTTCCCCTAGGCCGTTCTAGTTATTCGTTTCGAGAATCAGAACTGCGAAAATGTTGAGTTTCTCAAGCGTTTCTTACCCACAAACTGCCATATCTCGCGAACGGATTGACCAATCCGCAAAATTTCTGTTGCATCTGAAAGTAGAAACTCGCCCGATTACAACGGTATGCGTACTTTTCCCCTAGACCGTTCTAGTTATGCTTGTCGAGCATCAGAACTGCGAAAATTTTGAGTTTCTCAAGCGTTTCTTACCTCCAAACTGCCATATCTCGCGAACGGATTGACCAATCCGCAAAATTTCTGTTGCATCTGAAAGTAGAAACTCGCCCGATTACAACGGTATGCGTACTTTTCCACTAGGCCGTTCTAGTTAATCGTTTCGAGCATCAGAACTGCGAAAATTTTGAGTTTCTCAAGCGTTTCTTACTTCCAACCTGCCATATCTCGCGAACGGATTGACCAATCCGCAAAATTTCTGATGCATCTGAAAGTAGAAACTCGCCCGATTGCAACGGTATGCGTACTTTTCCCCTAGGCCGCTCTAGTTATTCGTTTCGAGCATCAGAACTGCGAAAATTTTGTGTTTCTCAAGTGTTTCATACTTCCAAACTGCCATATCTCGCGAACGGATTGACCAATCCGCAAAATTTCTGTTGCATCAGAAAGTAGAAACTAGCCCCATTACAACGGTATGAGTAGTTTTCCCCTAGACCGTTCTAGTTATTCGTTTCGAGTATCAGAACTGCGAAAATTTGGAGTTTCTCAAGCGTTTCTTACCCCAAAACTGCCATATCTCGCGAACGGATCGACCAATCCGAAAAGTTTCTGTTGCATCTGAAAGTAGAAACTCGCCCGATTACAACGGTATGCGTACTTTCCCCCTAGGCCGTTGTAGTTATTCGTTTCGAGCATGAGAACTGCGAGAATTTTGGGTTTCTCAAGCGTTGCTTACCTCCAAACTGCCATATCTCGCGAACGGATTGTCCAATCCGCAAAATTTCTGTTGCATCTGAAAGTAGAAACTCGCCCGATTACAACGGTATGCGTACTTTTCCCCTAGGCCGTTCTAGTTATGCTTGTCGAGCATCAGAACTGCGAAAATTTTGAGTTTCTCAAGCGTTTCTTACCTCCAAACTGCCATATCTCGCGAACGGATTGACCAATCCGCAAAATTTCTGTTGCATCAGAAAGTAGAAACTAGCCCCATTACAACGGTATGAGTAGTTTTCCCCTAGACCGTTCTAGTTATTCGTTTCGAGTATCAGAACTGCGAAAATTTGGAGTTTCTCAAGCGTTTCTTACACCAAAACTGCCATTTCTCGCGAACGGATCGACCAATCCGAAAAGTTTCTGTTGCATCTGAAAGTAGAAACTCGCCCGATTACAACGGTATGCGTACTTTTCCCCTAGGCCGTTCTAGTTATTCGTTTCGAGCATGAGAACTGCGAAAATTTTGGGTTTCTCAAGCGTTGCTTACCTCCAAACTGCCATATCTCGCGAACGGATTGTCCAATCCGCAAAATTTCTGTTGCATCTGAAAGTAGAAACTCGCCCGATTACAACGGTATGCGTACTTTTCCCCTAGGCCGTTCTAGTTATTCGTTTCGAGAATCAGAACTGCGAAAATGTTGAGTATCTCAAGCGTTTCTTACCCACAAACTGCCATATCTCGCGAACGGATTGACCAATCCGCAAAATTTCTGTTGCATCTGAAAGTAGAAACTCGCCCGATTACAACGGTATGCGTACTTTTCCCCTAGACCGTTCTAGTTATGCTTGTCGAGCATCAGAACTGCGAAAATTTTGAGTTTCTCAAGCGTTTCTTACCTCCAAACTGCCATATCTCGCGAACGGATTGACCAATCCGCAAAATTTCTGTTGCATCTGAAAGTAGAAACTCGCCCGATTACAACGGTATGCGTACTTTTCCACTAGGCCGTTCTAGTTAATCGTTTCGAGCATCAGAACTGCGAAAACTTTGAGTTTCTCAAGCGTTTCTTACCTCCAAACTGCCATATCTCGCGAACGGATCGACCAATCCGCAAAATTTCTGTTGCATCTGAAAGTAGAAACTCGCCCGATTACAACGGTATGCGTACTTTTCCCCTAGGGCGTTGTAGTTATTCGTTTCGAGCATGAGAACTGCGAAAATTTTGGGTTTCTCAAGCGTTGCTTACATCCAAACTGCCATATCTCGCGAACGGATTGTCCAATCCGCAAAATTTCTGTTGCATCTGAAAGTAGAAACTCGCCCGATTACAACGGTATGCGTACTTTTCCCCTAGGCCGTTCTAGTTATTCGTTTCGAGCATGAAAACTGCGAAAATTTTGGGTTTCTCAAGCGTTGCTTACCTCCAAACTGCCATATCTCGCGAACGGATTGTCCAATCCGCAAAATTTCTGTTGCATCTGAAAGTAGAAACTCGCCCGATTACAACGGTATGCGTACTTTTCCCCTAGGCCGCTCTAGTTATTCGTTTCGAGTATCAGAACTGCGAAAATTTGGAGTTTCTCAAGCGTTTCTTACCCCAAAACTGCCATATCTCGCGAACGGATCGACCAATCCGAAAAGTTTCTGTTGCATCTGAAAGTAGAAACTCGCCCGATTACAACGGTATGCGTACTTTCCCCCTAGGCCGTTGTAGTTATTCGTTTCGAGCATGAGAACTGCGAGAATTTTGGGTTTCTCAAGCGTTGCTTACCTCCAAACTGCCATATCTCGCGAACGGATTGTCCAGTCCGCAAAATTTCTGTTGCATCTGAAAGTAGAAACTCGCCCGATTACAACGGTATGCGTACTTTTCCCCTAGGCCGTTCTAGTTATTCGTTTCGAGAATCAGAACTGCGAAAATGTTGAGTTTCTCAAGCGTTTCTTACCCACAAACTGCCATATCTCGCGAACGGATTGACCAATCCGCAAAATTTCTGTTGCATCTGAAAGTAGAAACTCGCCCGATTACAACGGTGTGCGTACTTTTCCCCTAGACCGTTCTAGTTATGCTTGTCGAGCATCAGAACTGCGAAAATTTTGAGTTTCTCAAGCGTTTCTTACCTCCAAACTGCCATATCTCGCGAACGGATTGACCAATCCGCAAAATTTCTGTTGCATCTGAAAGTAGAAACTCGCCCGATTACAACGGTATGCGTACTTTTCCACTAGGCCGTTCTAGTTAATCGTTTCGAGCTTCAGAACTGCGAAAATTTTGAGTTTCTCAAGCGTTTCTTACTTCCAACCTGCCATATCTCGCGAACGGATTGACCAATCCGCAAAATTTCTGATGCATCTGAAAGTAGAAACTCGCCCGATTGCAACGGTATGCGTACTTTTCCCCTAGGCCGTTCTAGTTATGCTTGTCGAGCATCAGAACTGCGAAAATTTTGAGTTTCTCAAGCGTTTCTTACCTCCAAACTGCCATATCTCGCGAACGGATTGACCAATCCGCAAAATTTCTGTTGCATCAGAAAGTAGAAACTAGCCCCATTACAACGGTATGAGTAGTTTTCCCCTAGACCGTTCTAGTTATTCGTTTCGAGTATCAGAACTGCGAAAATTTGGAGTACCTCAAGCGTTTCTTACACCAAAACTGCCATTTCTCGCGAACGGATCGACCAATCCGAAAAGTTTCTGTTGCATCTGAAAGTAGAAACTCGCCCGATTACAACGGTATGCGTACTTTTCCCCTAGGCCGTTCTAGTTATTCGTTTCGAGCATGAGAACTGCGAAAATTTTGGGTTTCTCAAGCGTTGCTTACCTCCAAACTGCCATATCTCGCGAACGGATTGTCCAATCCGCAAAATTTCTGTTGCATCTGAAAGTAGAAACTCGCCCGATTACAACGGTATGCGTACTTTTCCCCTAGGCCGTTCTAGTTATTCGTTTCGAGAATCAGAACTGCGAAAATGTTGAGTATCTCAAGCGTTTCTTACCCACAAACTGCCATATCTCGCGAACGGATTGACCAATCCGCAAAATTTCTGTTGCATCTGAAAGTAGAAACTCGCCCGATTACAACGGTATGCGTACTTTTCCCCTAGACCGTTCTAGTTATGCTTGTCGAGCATCAGAACTGCGAAAATTTTGAGTTTCTCAAGCGTTTCTTACCTCCAAACTGCCATATCTCGCGAACGGATTGACCAATCCGCAAAATTTCTGTTGCATCTGAAAGTAGAAACTCGCCCGATTACAACGGTATGCGTACTTTTCCACTAGGCCGTTCTAGTTAATCGTTTCGAGCATCAGAACTGCGAAAACTTTGAGTTTCTCAAGCGTTTCTTACCTCCAAACTGCCATATCTCGCGAACGGATCGACCAATCCGCAAAATTTCTGTTGCATCTGAAAGTAGAAACTCGCCCGATTACAACGGTATGCGTACTTTTCCCCTAGGGCGTTGTAGTTATTCGTTTCGAGCATGAGAACTGCGAAAATTTTGGGTTTCTCAAGCGTTGCTTACATCCAAACTGCCATATCTCGCGAACGGATTGTCCAATCCGCAAAATTTCTGTTGCATCTGAAAGTAGAAACTCGCCCGATTACAACGGTATGCGTACTTTTCCCCTAGGCCGTTCTAGTTATTCGTTTCGAGCATGAAAACTGCGAAAATTTTGGGTTTCTCAAGCGTTGCTTACCTCCAAACTGCCATATCTCGCGAACGGATTGTCCAATCCGCAAAATTTCTGTTGCATCTGAAAGTAGAAACTCGCCCGATTACAACGGTATGCGTACTTTTCCCCTAGGCCGCTCTAGTTATTCGTTTCGAGTATCAGAACTGCGAAAATTTGGAGTTTCTCAAGCGTTTCTTACCCCAAAACTGCCATATCTCGCGAACGGATCGACCAATCCGAAAAGTTTCTGTTGCATCTGAAAGTAGAAACTCGCCCGATTACAACGGTATGCGTACTTTCCCCCTAGGCCGTTGTAGTTATTCGTTTCGAGCATGAGAACTGCGAGAATTTTGGGTTTCTCAAGCGTTGCTTACCTCCAAACTGCCATATCTCGCGAACGGATTGTCCAGTCCGCAAAATTTCTGTTGCATCTGAAAGTAGAAACTCGCCCGATTACAACGGTATGCGTACTTTTCCCCTAGGCCGTTCTAGTTATTCGTTTCGAGAATCAGAACTGCGAAAATGTTGAGTTTCTCAAGCGTTTCTTACCCACAAACTGCCATATCTCGCGAACGGATTGACCAATCCGCAAAATTTCTGTTGCATCTGAAAGTAGAAACTCGCCCGATTACAACGGTGTGCGTACTTTTCCCCTAGACCGTTCTAGTTATGCTTGTCGAGCATCAGAACTGCGAAAATTTTGAGTTTCTCAAGCGTTTCTTACCTCCAAACTGCCATATCTCGCGAACGGATTGACCAATCCGCAAAATTTCTGTTGCATCTGAAAGTAGAAACTCGCCCGATTACAACGGTATGCGTACTTTTCCACTAGGCCGTTCTAGTTAATCGTTTCGAGCATCAGAACTGCGAAAATTTTGAGTTTCTCAAGCGTTTCTTACTTCCAACCTGCCATATCTCGCGAACGGATTGACCAATCCGCAAAATTTCTGATGCATCTGAAAGTAGAAACTCGCCCGATTGCAACGGTATGCGTACTTTTCCCCTAGGCCGCTCTAGTTATTCGTTTCGAGCATCAGAACTGCGAAAATTTTGTGTTTCTCAAGTGTTTCATACTTCCAAACTGCCATATCTCGCGAACGGATTGACCAATCCGCAAAATTTCTGTTGCATCAGAAAGTAGAAACTAGCCCCATTACAACGGTATGAGTAGTTTTCCCCTAGACCGTTCTAGTTATTCGTTTCGAGTATCAGAACTGCGAAAATTTGGAGTTTCTCAAGCGTTTCTTACCCCAAAACTGCCATATCTCGCGAACGGATCGACCAATCCGAAAAGTTTCTGTTGCATCTGAAAGTAGAAACTCGCCCGATTACAACGGTATGCGTACTTTCCCCCTAGGCCGTTGTAGTTATTCGTTTCGAGCATGAGAACTGCGAGAATTTTGGGTTTCTCAAGCGTTGCTTACCTCCAAACTGCCATATCTCGCGAACGGATTGTCCAATCCGCAAAATTTCTGTTGCATCTGAAAGTAGAAACTCGCCCGATTACAACGGTATGCGTACTTTTCCCCTAGGCCGTTCTAGTTATTCGTTTCGAGAATCAGAACTGCGAAAATGTTGAGTTTCTCAAGCGTTTCTTACCCACAAACTGCCATATCTCGCGAACGGATTGACCAATCCGCAAAATTTCTGTTGCATCTGAAAGTAGAAACTCGCCCGATTACAACGGTATGCGTACTTTTCCCCTAGACCGTTCTAGTTATGCTTGTCGAGCATCAGAACTGCGAAAATTTTGAGTTTCTCAAGCGTTTCTTACCTCCAAACTGCCATATCTCGCGAACGGATTGACCAATCCGCAAAATTTCTGTTGCATCTGAAAGTAGAAACTCGCCCGATTACAACGGTATGCGTACTTTTCCCCTAGGCCGTTCTAGTTATTCGTTTCGAGCATCAGAACTGCGAAAATTTTGAGTTTCTCAAGCGTTTCTTACCTCCAAACTGCCATATCTCGCGAACGGATTGACCAATCCGCAAAATTTCTGTTGCATCTGAAAGTAGAAACTCGCCCGATTACAACGGTATGCGTACTTTTCCCCTAGACCGTTCTAGTTATGCTTGTCGAGCATCAGAACTGCGAAAATTTTGAGTTTCTCAAGCGTTTCTTACCTCCAAACTGCCATATCTCGCGAACGGATTGTCCAATCCGCAAAATTTCTGTTGCATCTGAAAGTAGAAACTCGCCCGATTACAACGGTATGCGTACTTTTCCCCTAGGCCGTTCTAGTTATTCGTTTCGAGAATCAGAACTGCGAAAATGTTGAGTATCTCAAGCGTTTCTTACCCACAAACTGCCATATCTCGCGAACGGATTGACCAATCCGCAAAATTTCTGTTGCATCTGAAAGTAGAAACTCGCCCGATTACAACGGTATGCGTACTTTTCCCCTAGACCGTTCTAGTTATGCTTGTCGAGCATCAGAACTGCGAAAATTTTGAGTTTCTCAAGCGTTTCTTACCTCCAAACTGCCATATCTCGCGAACGGATTGACCAATCCGCAAAATTTCTGTTGCATCTGAAAGTAGAAACTCGCCCGATTACAACGGTATGCGTACTTTTCCACTAGGCCGTTCTAGTTAATCGTTTCGAGCATCAGAACTGCGAAAACTTTGAGTTTCTCAAGCGTTTCTTACCTCCAAACTGCCATATCTCGCGAACGGATCGACCAATCCGCAAAATTTCTGTTGCATCTGAAAGTAGAAACTCGCCCGATTACAACGGTATGCGTACTTTTCCCCTAGGGCGTTGTAGTTATTCGTTTCGAGCATGAGAACTGCGAAAATTTTGGGTTTCTCAAGCGTTGCTTACATCCAAACTGCCATATCTCGCGAACGGATTGTCCAATCCGCAAAATTTCTGTTGCATCTGAAAGTAGAAACTCGCCCGATTACAACGGTATGCGTACTTTTCCCCTAGGCCGTTCTAGTTATTCGTTTCGAGCATGAAAACTGCGAAAATTTTGGGTTTCTCAAGCGTTGCTTACCTCCAAACTGCCATATCTCGCGAACGGATTGTCCAATCCGCAAAATTTCTGTTGCATCTGAAAGTAGAAACTCGCCCGATTACAACGGTATGCGTACTTTTCCCCTAGGCCGCTCTAGTTATTCGTTTCGAGTATCAGAACTGCGAAAATTTGGAGTTTCTCAAGCGTTTCTTACCCCAAAACTGCCATATCTCGCGAACGGATCGACCAATCCGAAAAGTTTCTGTTGCATCTGAAAGTAGAAACTCGCCCGATTACAACGGTATGCGTACTTTCCCCCTAGGCCGTTGTAGTTATTCGTTTCGAGCATGAGAACTGCGAGAATTTTGGGTTTCTCAAGCGTTGCTTACCTCCAAACTGCCATATCTCGCGAACGGATTGTCCAGTCCGCAAAATTTCTGTTGCATCTGAAAGTAGAAACTCGCCCGATTACAACGGTATGCGTACTTTTCCCCTAGGCCGTTCTAGTTATTCGTTTCGAGAATCAGAACTGCGAAAATGTTGAGTTTCTCAAGCGTTTCTTACCCACAAACTGCCATATCTCGCGAACGGATTGACCAATCCGCAAAATTTCTGTTGCATCTGAAAGTAGAAACTCGCCCGATTACAACGGTGTGCGTACTTTTCCCCTAGACCGTTCTAGTTATGCTTGTCGAGCATCAGAACTGCGAAAATTTTGAGTTTCTCAAGCGTTTCTTACCTCCAAACTGCCATATCTCGCGAACGGATTGACCAATCCGCAAAATTTCTGTTGCATCTGAAAGTAGAAACTCGCCCGATTACAACGGTATGCGTACTTTTCCACTAGGCCGTTCTAGTTAATCGTTTCGAGCATCAGAACTGCGAAAATTTTGAGTTTCTCAAGCGTTTCTTACTTCCAACCTGCCATATCTCGCGAACGGATTGACCAATCCGCAAAATTTCTGATGCATCTGAAAGTAGAAACTCGCCCGATTGCAACGGTATGCGTACTTTTCCCCTAGGCCGCTCTAGTTATTCGTTTCGAGCATCAGAACTGCGAAAATTTTGTGTTTCTCAAGTGTTTCATACTTCCAAACTGCCATATCTCGCGAACGGATTGACCAATCCGCAAAATTTCTGTTGCATCAGAAAGTAGAAACTAGCCCCATTACAACGGTATGAGTAGTTTTCCCCTAGACCGTTCTAGTTATTCGTTTCGAGTATCAGAACTGCGAAAATTTGGAGTTTCTCAAGCGTTTCTTACCCCAAAACTGCCATATCTCGCGAACGGATCGACCAATCCGAAAAGTTTCTGTTGCATCTGAAAGTAGAAACTCGCCCGATTACAACGGTATGCGTACTTTCCCCCTAGGCCGTTGTAGTTATTCGTTTCGAGCATGAGAACTGCGAGAATTTTGGGTTTCTCAAGCGTTGCTTACCTCCAAACTGCCATATCTCGCGAACGGATTGTCCAATCCGCAAAATTTCTGTTGCATCTGAAAGTAGAAACTCGCCCGATTACAACGGTATGCGTACTTTTCCCCTAGGCCGTTCTAGTTATTCGTTTCGAGAATCAGAACTGCGAAAATGTTGAGTTTCTCAAGCGTTTCTTACCCACAAACTGCCATATCTCGCGAACGGATTGACCAATCCGCAAAATTTCTGTTGCATCTGAAAGTAGAAACTCGCCCGATTACAACGGTATGCGTACTTTTCCCCTAGACCGTTCTAGTTATGCTTGTCGAGCATCAGAACTGCGAAAATTTTGAGTTTCTCAAGCGTTTCTTACCTCCAAACTGCCATATCTCGCGAACGGATTGACCAATCCGCAAAATTTCTGTTGCATCTGAAAGTAGAAACTCGCCCGATTACAACGGTATGCGTACTTTTCCCCTAGGCCGTTCTAGTTATTCGTTTCGAGCATCAGAACTGCGAAAATTTTGAGTTTCTCAAGCGTTTCTTACCTCCAAACTGCCATATCTCGCGAACGGATTGACCAATCCGCAAAATTTCTGTTGCATCTGAAAGTAGAAACTCGCCCGATTACAACGGTATGCGTACTTTTCCACTAGGCCGTTCTAGTTAATCGTTTCGAGCATCAGAACTGCGAAAATTTTGAGTTTCTCAAGCGTTTCTTACTTCCAACCTGCCATATCTCGCGAACGGATTGACCAATCCGCAAAATTTCTGATGCATCTGAAAGTAGAAACTCGCCCGATTGCAACGGTATGCGTACTTTTCCCCTAGGCCGCTCTAGTTATTCGTTTCGAGCATCAGAACTGCGAAAATTTTGTGTTTCTCAAGTGTTTCATACTTCCAAACTGCCATATCTCACGAACGGATTGACCAATCCGCAAAATTTCTGTTGCATCAGAAAGTAGAAACTAGCCCATTACAACGGTATGAGTAGTTTTCCCCTAGACCGTTCTAGTTATTCGTTTCGAGTATCAGAACTGCGAAAATTTGGAGTTTCTCAAGCGTTTCTTACCTCCAAACTGCCATATCTCGCGAACGGATTGACCAATCCGCAAAATTTCTGTTGCATCTGAAAGTAGAAACTCGCCCGATTACAACGGTATGCGTACTTTTCCACTAGGCCGTTCTAGTTATTCGTTTCGAGCATGAAAACTGCGAAAATTTTGGGTTTCTCAAGCGTTGCTTACCTCCAAACTGCCATATCTCGCGAACGGATTGTCCAATCCGCAAAATTTCTGTTGCATCTGAAAGTAGAAACTCGCCCGATTACAACGGTATGCGTACTTTTCCCCTAGGCCGTTCTAGTTATTCGTTTCGAGAATCAGAACTGCGAAAATGTTGAGTTTCTCAAGCGTTTCTTACCCACAAACTGCCATATCTCGCGAACGGATCGACCAATCCGCAAAATTTCTGTTGCATCTGAAAGTAGAAACTCGCCCGATTACAACGGTATGCGTACTTTTCCACTAGGCCGTTCTAGTTAATCGTTTCGAGCATCAGAACTGCGAAAACTTTGAGTTTCTCAAGCGTTTCTTACCTCCAAACTGCCATATCTCGCGAACGGATCGACCAATCCGCAAAATATCTGTTGCACCTGAAAGTAGAAACTCGCCCGATTACAACGGTATGCGTACTTTTCCCCTAGGGCGTTGTAGTTATTCGTTTCGAGCATGAGAACTGCGAAAATTTTGGGTTTCTCAAGCGTTGCTTACATCCAAACTGCCATATCTCGCGAACGGATTGTCCAATCCGCAAAATTTCTGTTGCATCTGAAAGTAGAAACTCGCCCGATTACAACGGTATGCGTACTTTTCCCCTAGGCCGTTCTAGTTATTCGTTTCGAGCATGAAAACTGCGAAAATTTTGGGTTTCTCAAGCGTTGCTTACCTCCAAACTGCCATATCTCGCGAACGGATTGTCCAATCCGCAAAATTTCTGTTGCATCTGAAAGTAGAAACTCGCCCGATTACAACGGTATGCGTACTTTTCCCCTAGGCCGTTCTAGTTATTCGTTTCGAGCATCAGAACTGTGAAAATTTTGAGTTTCTCAAGCGTTTCTTACATACAAACGCCCATATCTCGCGAACGGATTGACCAATCCGCAAAATTTCTGTTGCATCTGAAAGTAGAAACTCGCCCGATTACAACGGTATGCGTACTTTTCCCCTAGGCCGTTCTAGTTATTCGTTTCGAGCATCAGAACTGCGAAAATTTTGTGTTTCTCAAGTGTTTCATACTTCCAAACTGCCATATCTCACGAACGGATTGACCAATCCGCAAAATTTCTGTTGCATCAGAAAGTAGAAACTAGCCCCATTACAACGGTATGAGTAGTTTTCCCTAGACCGTTCTAGTTATTCGTTTCGAGTATCAGAACTGCGAAAATTTGGAGTTTCTCAAGCGTTTCTTACCTCCAAACTGCCATATCTCGCGAACGGATTGACCAATCCGCAAAATTTCTGTTGCATCTGAAAGTAGAAACTCGCCCGATTACAACGGTATGCGTACTTTTCCACTAGGCCGTTCTAGTTAATCGTTTCGAGCATCAGAACTGCGAAAACTTTGAGTTTCTCAAGCGTTTCTTACCTCCAAACTGCCATATCTCGCGAACGGATCGACCAATCCGCAAAATTTCTGTTGCATCTGAAAGTAGAAACTCGCCCGATTACAACGGTATGCGTACTTTTCCCCTAGGGCGTTGTAGTTATTCGTTTCGAGCATGAGAACTGCGAAAATTTTGGGTTTCTCAAGCGTTGCTTACATCCAAACTGCCATATCTCGCGAACGGATTGTCCAATCCGCAAAATTTCTGTTGCATCTGAAAGTAGAAACTCGCCCGATTACAACGGTATGCGTACTTTTCCCCTAGGCCGTTCTAGTTATTCGTTTCGAGCATGAAAACTGCGAAAATTTTGGGTTTCTCAAGCGTTGCTTACCTCCAAACTGCCATATCTCGCGAACGGATTGTCCAATCCGCAAAATTTCTGTTGCATCTGAAAGTAGAAACTCGCCCGATTACAACGGTATGCGTACTTTTCCCCTAGGCCGTTCTAGTTATTCGTTTCGAGAATCAGAACTGCGAAAATGTTGAGTTTCTCAAGCGTTTCTTACCCACAAACTGCCATATCTCGCGAACGGATCGACCAATCCGCAAAATTTCTGTTGCATCTGAAAGTAGAAACTCGCCCGATTACAACGGTATGCGTACTTTTCCACTAGGCCGTTCTAGTTAATCGTTTCGAGCATCAGAACTGCGAAAACTTTGAGTTTCTCAAGCGTTTCTTACCTCCAAACTGCCATATCTCGCGAACGGATCGACCAATCCGCAAAATTTCTGTTGCATCTGAAAGTAGAAACTCGCCCGATTACAACGGAATGCGTACTTTTCCCCTAGGGCGTTGTAGTTATTCGTTTCGAGCATGAGAACTGCGAAAATTTTGGGTTTCTCAAGCGTTGCTTACATCCAAACTGCCATATCTCGCGAACGGATTGTCCAATCCGCAAAATTTCTGTTGCATCTGAAAGTAGAAACTCGCCCGATTACAACGGTATGCGTACTTTTCCCCTAGGCCGTTCTAGTTATTCGTTTCGAGCATGAAAACTGCGAAAATTTTGGGTTTCTCAAGCGTTGCTTACCTCCAAACTGCCATATCTCGCGAACGGATTGTCCAATCCGCAAAATTTCTGTTGCATCTGAAAGTAGAAACTCGCCCGATTACAACGGTATGCGTACTTTTCCCCTAGGCCGTTCTAGTTATTCGTTTCGAGCATCAGAACTGTGAAAATTTTGAGTTTCTCAAGCGTTTCTTACATACAAACGCCCATATCTCGCGAACGGATTGACCAATCCGCAAAATTTCTGTTGCATCTGAAAGTAGAAACTCGCCCGATTACAACGGTATGCGTACTTTTCCCTAGGCCGTTCTAGTTATTCGTTTCGAGCATCAGAACTGCGAAAATTTTGTGTTTCTCAAGTGTTTCATACTTCCGAACTGCCATATCTCACGAACGGATTGACCAATCCGCAAAATTTCTGTTGCATCAGGAAGTAGAAACTAGCCCCATTACAACGGTATGAGTAGTTTTCCCCTAGACCGTTCTAGTTATTCGTTTCGAGTATCAGAACTGCGAAAATTTGGAGTTTCTCAAGCGTTTCTTACCTCCAAACTGCCATATCTCGCGAACGGATTGACCAATCCGCAAAATTTCTGTTGCATCTGAAAGTAGAAACTCGCCCGATTACAACGGTATGCGTACTTTTCCACTAGGCCGTTCTAGTTAATCGTTTCGAGCATCAGAACTGCGAAAACTTTGAGTTTCTCAAGCGTTTCTTACCTCCAAACTGCCATATCTCGCGAACGGATCGACCAATCCGCAAAATTTCTGTTGCATCTGAAAGTAGAAACTCGCCCGATTACAACGGTATGCGTACTTTTCCCCTAGGGCGTTGTAGTTATTCGTTTCGAGCATGAGAACTGCGAAAATTTTGGGTTTCTCAAGCGTTGCTTACATCCAAACTGCCATATCTCGCGAACGGATTGTCCAATCCGCAAAATTTCTGTTGCATCTGAAAGTAGAAACTCGCCCGATTACAACGGTATGCGTACTTTTCCCCTAGGCCGTTCTAGTTATTCGTTTCGAGCATGAAAACTGCGAAAATTTTGGGTTTCTCAAGCGTTGCTTACCTCCAAACTGCCATATCTCGCGAACGGATTGTCCAATCCGCAAAATTTCTGTTGCATCTGAAAGTAGAAACTCGCCCGATTACAACGGTATGCGTACTTTTCCCCTAGGCCGTTCTAGTTATTCGTTTCGAGAATCAGAACTGCGAAAATGTTGAGTTTCTCAAGCGTTTCTTACCCACAAACTGCCATATCTCGCGAACGGATCGACCAATCCGCAAAATTTCTGTTGCATCTGAAAGTAGAAACTCGCCCGATTACAACGGTATGCGTACCTTTCCCCTAGGGCGTTGTAGTTATTCGTTTCGAGCATGAGAACTGCGAAAATTTTGGGTTTCTCAAGCGTTGCTTACATCCAAACTGCCATATCTCGCGAACGGATTGTCCAATCCGCAAAATTTCTGTTGCATCTGAAAGTAGAAACTCGCCCGATTACAACGGTATGCGTACTTTTCCCCTAGACCGTTCTAGTTATGCTTGTCGAGCATCAGAACTGTGAAAATTTTGGGTTTCTCAAGCGTTGCTTACATCCAAACTGCCATATCTCGCGAACGGATTGTCCAATCCGCAAAATTTCTGTTGCATCTGAAAGTAGAAACTCGCCCGATTACAACGGTATGCGTACTTTTCCCCTAGACCGTTCTAGTTATGCTTGTCGAGCATCAGAACTGCGAAAACTTTGAGTTTCTCAAGCGTTTCTTACCTCCAAACTGCCATATCTCGCGAACGGATCGACCAATCCGCAAAATTTCTGTTGCATCTGAAAGTAGAAACTCGCCCGATTACAACGGTATGCGTACCTTTCCCCTAGGGCGTTGTAGTTATTCGTTTCGAGCATGAGAACTGCGAAAATTTTGGGTTTCTCAAGCGTTGCTTACATCCAAACTGCCATATCTCGCGAACGGATTGTCCAATCCGCAAAATTTCTGTTGCATCTGAAAGTAGAAACTCGCCCGATTACAACGGTATGCGTACTTTTCCCCTAGACCGTTCTAGTTATGCTTGTCGAGCATCAGAACTGTGAAAATTTTGAGTTTCTCAAGCGTTTCTTACCTACAAACTCCCATATCTCGCGAACGGATTGACCAATCCGCAAAATTTCTGTTGCATCTGAAAGTAGAAACCCGCCCGATTACAACGGTATGCGTACTTTTCCACTAGGCCGTTCTAGTTAATCCTTTCGAGCATCAGAACTGCGAAAATTTTGAGTTTCTCAAGCGTTTCTTACTTCCAACCTGCCGTATCTCGCGAACGGATTGACCAATCCGCAAAATTTCTGATGCATCTGAAAGTAGAAACTCGCCCGATTGCAACGGTATGCGTACTTTTCCCCGAGGCCGCTCTAGTTATTCGTTTCGAGCATCAGAACTGCGAAAATTTTGTGTTCCTCAAGTGTTTCATACTTCCAAACTGCCATATCTCGCGAACGGATTGACCAATCCGCAAAATTTCTGTTGCATCTGAAAGTAGAAACTCGCCCGATTACAACGGTATGCGTACTTTTCCCCTAGACCGCTCTAGTTATGCTTGTCGAGCATCAGAACTGCGAAAACTTTGAGTTTCTCAAGCGTTTCTTACCTCCAAACTGCCATATCTCGCGAACGGATCGACCAATCCGCAAAATTTCTGTTGCATCTGAAAGTAGAAACTCGCCCGATTACAACGGTATGCGTACCTTTCCCCTAGGGCGTTGTAGTTATTCGTTTCGAGCATGAGAACTGCGAAAATTTTGGGTTTCTCAAGCGTTGCTTACATCCAAACTGCCATATCACGCGAACGGATTGTCCAATCCGCAAAATTTCTGTTGCATCTGAAAGTAGAAACTCGCCCGATTACAACGGTATGCGTACTTTTCCCCTAGACCGTTCTAGTTATGCTTGTCGAGCATCAGAACTGCGAAAACTTTGAGTTTCTCAAGCGTTTCATACCTCCAAACTGCCATAACTCGCGAACGGATCGACCAATCCGCAAAATTTCTGTTGCATCTGAAAGTAGAAACTCGCCCGATTACAACGGTATGCGTACCTTTCCCCTAGGGCGTTGTAGTTATTCGTTTCGAGCATGAGAACTGCGAAAATTTTGGGTTTCTCAAGCGTTGCTTACATCCAAACTGCCATATCACGCGAACGGATTGTCCAATCCGCAAAATTTCTGTTGCATCTGAAAGTAGAAACTCGCCCGATTACAACGGTATGCGTACTTTTCCCCTAGACCGTTCTAGTTATGCTTGTCGAGCATCAGAACTGCGAAAACTTTGAGTTTCTCAAGCGTTTCATACCTCCAAACTGCCATAACTCGCGAACGGATCGACCAATCCGCAAAATTTCAGTTGCATCTGAAAGTAGAAACTCGCCCGATTACAACGGTATGCGTACCTTTCCCCTAGGCCGTTGTAGTTATTCGTTTCGAGCATGAGAACTGCGAAAATTTTGGGTTTCTCAAGCGTTGCTTACATCCAAACTGCCATATCTCGCGAACGGATTGTCCAATCCGCAAAATTTCTGTTGCATCTGAAAGTAGAAACTCGCCCGATTACAACGGTATGCGTACTTTTCCCCTAGGCCGTTCTAGTTATTCGTTTCGAGCATCAGAACTGTGAAAATTTTGAGTTTCTCAAGCGTTTCTTACATACAAACGCCCATATCTCGCGAACGGATTGACCAATCCGCAAAATTTCTGTTGCATCTGAAAGTAGAAACTCGCCCGATTACAACGGTATGCGTACTTTTCCCCTAGACCGCTCTAGTTATGCTTGTCGAGCATCAGAACTGCGAAAACTTTGAGTTTCTCAAGCGTTTCTTACCTCCAAACTGCCATATCTCGCGAACGGATTGACCAATCCGCAAAATTTCTGTTGCATCTGAAAGTAGAAACTCGCCCGATTACAACGGTATGCGTACTTTTCCACTAGGCCGTTCTAGTTAATCGTTTCGAGCATCAGAACTGCGAAAATTTTGAGTTTCTCAAGCGTTTCTTACTTCCAACCTGCCATATCTCGCGAACGGATTGACCAATCCGCAAAATTTCTGATGCATCTGAAAGTAGAAACTCGCCCGATTGCAACGGTATGCGTACTTTTCCCCTAGGCCGCTCTAGTTATTCGTTTCGAGCATCAGAACTGCGAAAATTTTGAGTTTCTCAAGTGTTTCATACTTCCAAACTGCCATATCTCGCGAACAGATTGACCAATCCGCAAAATTTCTGTTGCATCAGAAAGTAGAAACTAGCCCCATTACAACGGTATGAGTAGTTTTCCCCTAGACCGTTCTAGTTATTCGTTTCGAGTATCAGAACTGCGAAAATTTGGAGTTTCTCAAGCGTTTCTTACACCAAAACTGCCATATCTCGCGAACGGATCGACCAATCCGAAAAGTTTCTGTTGCATCTGAAAGTAGAAACTCGCCCGATTACAACGGTATGCGTACTTTTCCCCTAGTCCGTTCTAGTTATTCGTTTCGAGCATCAGAACTGCGAAAATTTTGAGTTTCTCAAGCGTTTCTTACCTCCAAACTGCCATATCTCGCGAACAGATTGACCAATCCGCAAAATTTCTGTTGCATCTGAAAGTAGAAACTCGCCCGATTACAACGGTATGCGTACTTTTCCCCTAGGCCGTTCTAGTTATTCGTTTCGAGCATCAGAACTGCGAAAATGTTGAGTTTCTCAAGCGTTTCTTACCTACAAACTGCCATATCTCGCGAACGGATTGACGAATCCGCAAAATTTCTGTTGCATCTGAAAGTAGAAACTCGCCCGATTACAACGGTATGCGTACTTTTCCCCTAGACCGTTCTAGTTATGCTTGTCGAGCATCAGAACTGCGAAAATTTTGAGTTTCTCAAGCGTTTCTTACCTCCAAACTGCCATATCTCGCGAACGGATCGACCAATCCGCAAAATTTCTGTTGCATCTGAAAGTAGAAACTCGCCCGATTACAACGGTATGCGTACTTTTCCCCTAGGCCGTTGTAGTTAATCGTTTCGAGCATGAGAACTGCGAAAATTTTGGGTTTCTCAAGCGTTGCTTACCTCCAAACTGCCATATCTCGCGAACGGATTGTCCAATCCGCAAAATTTCTGTTGCATCTGAAAGTAGAATCTCGCCCGATTACAACGGTATGCGTACTTTTCCCCTAGACCGTTCTAGTTATGCTTGTCGAGCATCAGAACTGCGAAAATTTTGAGTTTCTCAAGCGTTTCTTACTTCCAACCTGCCGTATCTCGCGAACGGATTGACCAATCCGCAAAATTTCTGATGCATCTGAAAGTAGAAACTCGCCCGATTGCAACGGTATGCGTACTTTTCCCATAGGCCGCTCTAGTTATTCGTTTCGAGCATCAGAACTGCGAAAATTTTGTGTTTCTCAAGTGTTTCATACTTCCAAACTGCCATATCTCGCGAACGGATTGACGAATCCGCAAAATTTCTGTTGCATCTGAAAGTAGAAACTCGCCCGATTACAACGGTATGCGTACTTTTCCCCTAGACCGTTCTAGTTATGCTTGTCGAGCATCAGAACTGCGAAAACTTTGAGTTTCTCAAGCGTTTCTTACCTCCAAACTGCCATATCTCGCGAACGGATCGACCAATCCGCAAAATTTCTGTTGCATCTGAAAGTAGAAACTCGCCCGATTACAACGGTATGCGTACCTTTCCCCTAGGCCGTTGTAGTTATTCGTTTCGAGCATGAGAACTGCGAAAATTTTGGGTTTCTCAAGCGTTGCTTACATCCAAACTGCCATATCTCGCGAACGGATTGTCCAATCCGCAAAATTTCTGTTGCATCTGAAAGTAGAAACTCGCCCGATTACAACGGTATGCGTACTTTTCCCCTAGGCCGTTCTAGTTATTCGTTTCGAGCATCAGAACTGTGAAAATTTTGAGTTTCTCAAGCGTTTCTTACATACAAACTCCCATATCTCGCGAACGGATTGACCAATCCGCAAAATTTCTGTTGCATCTGAAAGTAGAAACTCGCCCGATTACAACGGTATGCGTACTTTTCCCCTAGGCCGTTCTAGTTATTTGTTTCGAGCATCAGAACTGCGAAAATTTTGAGTTTCTCAAGCGTTTCTTACCTCCAAACTGCCATATCTCGCGAACGGATTGACCAATCCGCAAAATTTCTGTTGCATCTGAAAGTAGAAACTCGCCCGATTACAACGATATGCGTACTTTTCCCCTAGACCGTTCTAGTTATGCTTGTCGAGCATCAGAACTGCGAAAACTTTGAGTTTCTCAAGCGTTTCATACCTCCAAACTGCCATATCTCGCGAACGGATCGACCAATCCGCAAAATTTCTGTTGCATCTGAAAGTAGAAACTCGCCCGATTACAACGGTATGCGTACCTTTCCCCTAGGCCGTTGTAGTTATTCGTTTCGAGCATGAGAACTGCGAAAATTTTGGGTTTCTCAAGCGTTGCTTACATCCAAACTGCCATATCTCGCGAACGGATTGTCCAATCCGCAAAATTTCTGTTGCATCTGAAAGTAGAAACTCGCCCGATTACAACGGTATGCGTACTTTTCCCCTAGGCCGTTCTAGTTATTCGTTTCGAGCATCAGAACTGTGAAAATTTGGAGTTTCTCAAGCGTTTCTTACATACAAACGCCCATATCTCGCGAACGGATTGACCAATCCGCAAAATTTCTGTTGCATCTGAAAGTAGAAACTCGCCCGATTACAACGGTATGCGTACTTTTCCACTAGGCCGTTCTAGTTAATCGTTTCGAGCATCAGAACTGCGAAAATTTTGAGTTTCTCAAGCGTTTCTTACTTCCAACCTGCCATATCTCGCGAACGGATTGACCAATCCGCAAAATTTCTGATGCATCTGAAAGTAGAAACTCGCCCGATTGCAACGGTATGCGTACTTTTCCCCTAGGCCGCTCTAGTTATTCGTTTCGAGCATCAGAACTGCGAAAATTTTGTGTTTCTCAAGCGTTTCATACCTCCAAACTGCCATATCTCGCGAACGGATCGACCAATCCGCAAAATTTCTGTTGCATCTGAAAGTAGAAACTCGCCCGATTACAACGGTATGCGTACCTTTCCCCTAGGCCGTTGTAGTTATTCGTTTCGAGCATGAGAACTGCGAAAATTTTGGGTTTCTCAAGCGTTGCTTACATCCAAACTGCCATATCTCGCGAACGGATTGTCCAATCCGCAAAATTTCTGTTGCATCTGAAAGTAGAAACTCGCCCGATTACAACGGTATGCGTACTTTTCCCCTAGGCCGTTCTAGTTATTCGTTTCGAGCATCAGAACTGTGAAAATTTTGAGTTTCTCAAGCGTTTCTTACCTACAAACTCCCATGTCTCGCGAACGGATCGACCAATCCGCAAAATTTCTGTTGCATCTGAAAGTAGAAACCCGCCCGATTACAACGGTATGCGTACTTTTCCACTAGGCCGTTCTAGTTAATCGTTTCGAGCATCAGAACTGCGAAAATTGTGAGTTTCTCAAGCGTTTCTTACTTCCAACCTGCCGTATCTCGCGAACGGATTGACCAATCCGCAAAATTTCTGATGCATCTGAAAGTAGAAACTCGCCCGATTGCAACGGTATGCGTACTTTTCCCATAGGCCGCTCTAGTTATTCGTTTCGAGCATCAGAACTGCGAAAATTTTGTGTTTCTCAAGTGTTTCATACTTCCAAACTGCCATATCTCGCGAACGGATTGACCAATCCGCAAAATTTCTGTTGCATCTGAAAGTAGAAACTCGCCCGATTACAACGGTATGCGTACTTTTCCCCTAGGCCGTTCTAGTTATTCGTTTCGAGCATCAGAACTGCGAAAATGTTGAGTTTCTCAAGCGTTTCTTACCTACAAACTGCCATATCTCGCGAACGGATTGACCAGTCCGCAAAATTTCTGTTGCATCTGAAAGTAGAAACTCGCCCGATTACAACGGTATGCGTACTTTTCCCCTAGACCGTTCTAGTTATGCTTGTCGAGCATCAGAACTGCGAAAACTTTGAGTTTCTCAAGCGTTTCTTACCTCCAAACTGCCATATCTCGCGAACGGATCGACCAATCCGCAAAATTTCTGTTGCATCTGAAAGTAGAAACTCGCCCGATTACAACGGTATGCGTACCTTTCCCCTAGGGCGTTGTAGTTATTCGTTTCGAGCATGAGAACTGCGAAAATTTTGGGTTTCTCAAGCGTTGCTTACATCCAAACTGCCATATCTCGCGAACGGATTGTCCAATCCGCAAAATTTCTGTTGCATCTGAAAGTAGAAACTCGCCCGATTACAACGGTATGCGTACTTTTCCCCTAGGCCGTTCTAGTTATTCGTTTCGAGCATCAGAACTGTGAAAATTTTGAGTTTCTCAAGCGTTTCTTACATACAAACTCCCATATCTCGCGAACGGATTGACCAATCCGCAAAATTTCTGTTGCATCTGAAAGTAGAAACTCGCCCGATTACAACGGTATGCGTACTTTTCCCCTAGGCCGTTCTAGTTATTTGTTTCGAGCATCAGAACTGCGAAAATTTTGAGTTTCTCAAGCGTTTCTTACCTCCAAACTGCCATATCTCGCGAACGGATTGACCAATCCGCAAAATTTCTGTTGCATCTGAAAGTAGAAACTCGCCCGATTACAACGGTATGCGTACTTTTCCCCTAGACCGTTCTAGTTATGCTTGTCGAGCATCAGAACTGCGAAAACTTTGAGTTTCTCAAGCGTTTCATACCTCCAAACTGCCATATCTCGCGAACGGATCGACCAATCCGCAAAATTTCTGTTGCATCTGAAAGTAGAAACTCGCCCGATTACAACGGTATGCGTACCTTTCCCCTAGGCCGTTGTAGTTATTCGTTTCGAGCATGAGAACTGCGAAAATTTTGGGTTTCTCAAGCGTTGCTTACATCCAAACTGCCATATCTCGCGAACGGATTGTCCAATCCGCAAAATTTCTGTTGCATCTGAAAGTAGAAACTCGCCCGATTACAACGGTATGCGTACTTTTCCCCTAGGCCGTTCTAGTTATTCGTTTCGAGCATCAGAACTGTGAAAATTTTGAGTTTCTCAAGCGTTTCTTACCTACAAACTCCCATGTCTCGCGAACGGATTGACCAATCCGCAAAATTTCTGTTGCATCTGAAAGTAGAAACCCGCCCGATTACAACGGTATGCGTACTTTTCCACTAGGCCGTTCTAGTTAATCGTTTCGAGCATCAGAACTGCGAAAATTGTGAGTTTCTCAAGCGTTTCTTACTTCCAACCTGCCGTATCTCGCGAACGGATTGACCAATCCGCAAAATTTCTGATGCATCTGAAAGTAGAAACTCGCCCGATTGCAACGGTATGCGTACTTTTCCCATAGGCCGCTCTAGTTATTCGTTTCGAGCATCAGAACTGCGAAAATTTTGTGTTTCTCAAGTGTTTCATACTTCCAAACTGCCATATCTCGCGAACGGATTGACCAATCCGCAAAATTTCTGTTGCATCTGAAAGTAGAAACTCGCCCGATTACAACGGTATGCGTACTTTTCCCCTAGGCCGTTCTAGTTATTCGTTTCGAGCATCAGAACTGCGAAAATGTTGAGTTTCTCAAGCGTTTCTTACCTACAAACTGCCATATCTCGCGAACGGATTGACCAGTCCGCAAAATTTCTGTTGCATCTGAAAGTAGAAACTCGCCCGATTACAACGGTATGCGTACTTTTCCCCTAGACCGTTCTAGTTATGCTTGTCGAGCATCAGAACTGCGAAAACTTTGAGTTTCTCAAGCGTTTCTTACCTCCAAACTGCCATATCTCGCGAACGGATCGACCAATCCGCAAAATTTCTGTTGCATCTGAAAGTAGAAACTCGCCCGATTACAACGGTATGCGTACCTTTCCCCTAGGGCGTTGTAGTTATTCGTTTCGAGCATGAGAACTGCGAAAATTTTGGGTTTCTCAAGCGTTGCTTACATCCAAACTGCCATATCTCGCGAACGGATTGTCCAATCCGCAAAATTTCTGTTGCATCTGAAAGTAGAAACTCGCCCGATTACAACGGTATGCGTACTTTTCCCCTAGGCCGTTCTAGTTATTCGTTTCGAGCATCAGAACTGTGAAAATTTTGAGTTTCTCAAGCGTTTCTTACATACAAACTCCCATATCTCGCGAACGGATTGACCAATCCGCAAAATTTCTGTTGCATCTGAAAGTAGAAACTCGCCCGATTACAACGGTGTGCGTACTTTTCCCCTAGGCCGTTCTAGTTATTTGTTTCGAGCATCAGAACTGCGAAAATTTTGAGTTTCTCAAGCGTTTCTTACCTCCAAACTGCCATATCTCGCGAACGGATTGACCAATCCGCAAAATTTCTGTTGCATCTGAAAGTAGAAACTCGCCCGATTACAACGGTATGCGTACTTTTCCCCTAGACCGTTCTAGTTATGCTTGTCGAGCATCAGAACTGCGAAAACTTTGAGTTTCTCAAGCGTTTCATACCTCCAAACTGCCATATCTCGCGAACGGATCGACCAATCCGCAAAATTTCTGTTGCATCTGAAAGTAGAAACTCGCCCGATTACAACGGTATGCGTACTTTTCCCCTAGACCGTTCTAGTTATGCTTGTCGAGCATCAGAACTGCGAAAATTTTGAGTTTCTCAAGCGTTTCTTACCTCCAAACTGCCATATCTCGCGAACGGATTGACCAATCCGCAAAATTTCTGTTGCATCTGAAAGTAGAAACTCGCCCGATTACAACGGTATGCGTACCTTTCCCCTAGGCCGTTGTAGTTATTCGTTTCGAGCATGAGAACTGCGAAAATTTTGGGTTTCTCAAGCGTTGCTTACATCCAAACTGCCATATCTCGCGAACGGATTGTCCAATCCGCAAAATTTCTGTTGCATCTGAAAGTAGAAACTCGCCCGATTACAACGGTATGCGTACTTTTCCCCTAGGCCGTTCTAGTTATTCGTTTCGAGCATCAGAACTGCGAAAATTTTGAGTTTCTCAAGCGTTTCTTACTTCCAACCTGCCATATCTCGCGAACGGATTGACCAATCCGCAAAATTTCTGATGCATCTGAAAGTAGAAACTCGCCCGATTGCAACGGTATGCGTACTTTTCCCCTATTCCGTTCTAGTTATTCGTTTCGAGCATCAGAACTGCGAAAATTTTGAGTTTCTCAAGCGTTTCTTACCTCCAAACTGCCATATCTCGCGAACGGATTGACCAATCCGCAAAATTTCTGTTGCATCTGAAAGTAGAAACTCGCCCGATTACAACGGTATGCGTACTTTTCCACTAGGCCGTTCTAGTTAATCGTTTCGAGCATCAGAACTGCGAAAATTTTGAGTTTCTCAAGCGTTTCTTACTTCCAACCTGCCGTATCTCGCGAACGGATTGACCAATCCGCAAAATTTCTGATGCATCTGAAAGTAGAAACTCGCCCGATTGCAACGGTATGCGTACTTTTCCCCTAGGCCGCTCTAGTTATTCGTTTCGAGCATCAGAACTGCGAAAATTTTGGGTTTCTCAAGTGTTTCATACTTCCAAACTGCCATATCTCGGGAACGGATTGACCAATCCGCAAAATTTCTGTTGCATCTGAAAGTAGAAACTCGCCCGATTACAAAGGTATGCGTACTTTTCCCCTAGACCGTTCTAGTTATGCTTGTCGAGCATCAGAACTGCGAAAACTTTGAGTTTCTCAAGCGTTTCTTACCTCCAAACTGCCATATCTCGCGAACGGATCGACCAATCCGCAAAATTTCTGTTGCATCTGAAAGTAGAAACTCGCCCGATTACAACGCTATGCGTACCTTTCCCCTAGGGCGTTGTAGTTATTCGTTTCGAGAATCAGAACTGCGAAAATGTTGAGTTTCTCAAGCGTTGCTTACCTCCAAACTGCCATATCTCGCGAACGGATTGTCCAATCCGCAAAATTTCTGTTGCATCTGAAAGTAGAAACTCGCCCGATTACAACGGTATGCGTACTTTTCCCCTAGGCCGTTCTAGTTATTCGTTTCGAGAATCAGAACTGCGAAAATGTTGAGTTTCTCAAGCGTTTCTTACCCACAAACTGCCATATCTCGCGAACGGATTGACCAATCCGCAAAATTTCTGTTGCATCTGAAAGTAGAAACTCGCCCGATTACAACGGTATGCGTACTTTTCCCCTAGACCGTTCTAGTTATGCTTGTCGAGCATCAGAACTGCGAAAATTTTGAGTTTCTCAAGCGTTTCTTACCTCCAAACTGCCATATCTCGCGAACGGATTGACCAATCCGCAAAATTTCTGTTGCATCTGAAAGTAGAAACTCGCCCGATTACAACGGTATGCGTACTTTTCCCCTAGGCCGTTCTAGTTATTCGTTTCGAGCATCAGAAGTGCGAAAATTTTGAGTTTCTCAAGCGTTGCTTACCTCCAAACTGCCATATCTCGCGAACGGATTGTCCAATCCGCAAAATTTCTGTTGCATCTGAAAGTAGAAACTCGCCCGATTACAACGGTATGCGTACTTTTCCCCTAGGCCGTTCTAGTTATTTGTTTCGAGCATCAGAACTGCGAAAATTTTGAGTTTCTCAAGCGTTTCTTACCTCCAAACTGCCATATCTCGCGAACGGATTGACCAATCCGCAAAATTTCTGTTGCATCTGAAAGTAGAAACTCGCCCGATTACAACGGTATGCGTACTTTTCCCCTAGACCGTTCTAGTTATGCTTGTCGAGCATCAGAACTGCGAAAACTTTGAGTTTCTCAAGCGTTTCATACCTCCAAACTGCCATATCTCGCGAACGGATCGACCAATCCGCAAAATTTCTGTTGCATCTGAAAGTAGAAACTCGCCCGATTACAACGGTATGCGTACTTTTCCCCTAGACCGTTCTAGTTATGCTTGTCGAGCATCAGAACTGCGAAAATTTTGAGTTTCTCAAGCGTTTCTTACCTCCAAACTGCCATATCTCGCGAACGGATTGACCAATCCGCAAAATTTCTGTTGCATCTGAAAGTAGAAACTCGCCCGATTACAACGGTATGCGTACCTTTCCCCTAGGCCGTTGTAGTTATTCGTTTCGAGCATGAGAACTGCGAAAATTTTGGGTTTCTCAAGCGTTGCTTACATCCAAACTGCCATATCTCGCGAACGGATTGTCCAATCCGCAAAATTTCTGTTGCATCTGAAAGTAGAAACTCGCCCGATTACAACGGTATGCGTACTTTTCCCCTAGGCCGTTCTAGTTATTCGTTTCGAGCATCAGAACTGCGAAAATTTTGAGTTTCTCAAGCGTTTCTTACTTCCAACCTGCCATATCTCGCGAACGGATTGACCAATCCGCAAAATTTCTGATGCATCTGAAAGTAGAAACTCGCCCGATTGCAACGGTATGCGTACTTTTCCCCTATTCCGTTCTAGTTATTCGTTTCGAGCATCAGAACTGCGAAAATTTTGAGTTTCTCAAGCGTTTCTTACCTCCAAACTGCCATATCTCGCGAACGGATTGACCAATCCGCAAAATTTCTGTTGCATCTGAAAGTAGAAACTCGCCCGATTACAACGGTATGCGTACTTTTCCACTAGGCCGTTCTAGTTAATCGTTTCGAGCATCAGAACTGCGAAAATTTTGAGTTTCTCAAGCGTTTCTTACTTCCAACCTGCCGTATCTCGCGAACGGATTGACCAATCCGCAAAATTTCTGATGCATCTGAAAGTAGAAACTCGCCCGATTGCAACGGTATGCGTACTTTTCCCCTAGGCCGCTCTAGTTATTCGTTTCGAGCATCAGAACTGCGAAAATTTTGGGTTTCTCAAGTGTTTCATACTTCCAAACTGCCATATCTCGGGAACGGATTGACCAATCCGCAAAATTTCTGTTGCATCTGAAAGTAGAAACTCGCCCGATTACAACGGTATGCGTACTTTTCCCCTAGGCCGTTCTAGTTATTCGTTTCGAGCATCAGAACTGCGAAAATGTTGAGTTTCTCAAGCGTTTCTTACCTACAAACTGCCATATCTCGCGAACGGATTGACCAATCCGCAAAATTTCTGTTGCATCTGAAAGTAGAAACTCGCCCGATTACAAAGGTATGCGTACTTTTCCCCTAGACCGTTCTAGTTATGCTTGTCGAGCATCAGAACTGCGAAAACTTTGAGTTTCTCAAGCGTTTCTTACCTCCAAACTGCCATATCTCGCGAACGGATCGACCAATCCGCAAAATTTCTGTTGCATCTGAAAGTAGAAACTCGCCCGATTACAACGCTATGCGTACCTTTCCCCTAGGGCGTTGTAGTTATTCGTTTCGAGCATGAGAACTGCGAAAATTTTGGGTTTCTCAAGCGTTGCTTACATCCAAACTGCCATATCTCGCGAACGGATTGTCCAATCCGCAAAATTTCTGTTGCATCTGAAAGTAGAAACTCGCCCGATTACAACGGTATGCGTACTTTTCCCCTAGGCCGTTCTAGTTATTCGTTTCGAGAATCAGAACTGCGAAAATGTTGAGTTTCTCAAGCGTTGCTTACCTCCAAACTGCCATATCTCGCGAACGGATTGTCCAATCCGCAAAATTTCTGTTGCATCTGAAAGTAGAAACTCGCCCGATTACAACGGTATGCGTACTTTTCCCCTAGACCGTTCTAGTTATGCTTGTCGAGCATCAGAACTGCGAAAATTTTGAGTTTCTCAAGCGTTTCTTACCTCCAAACTGCCATATCTCGCGAACGGATTGACCAATCCGCAAAATTTCTGTTGCATCTGAAAGTAGAAACTCGCCCGATTACAACGGTATGCGTACCTTTCCCCTAGGCCGTTCTAGTTATTCGTTTCGAGCATCAGAAGTGCGAAAATTTTGAGTTTCTCAAGCGTTGCTTACCTCCAAACTGCCATATCTCGCGAACGGATTGTCCAATCCGCAAAATTTCTGTTGCATCTGAAAGTAGAAACTCGCCCGATTACAACGGTATGCGTACTTTTCCCCTAGGCCGTTCTAGTTATTTGTTTCGAGCATCAGAACTGCGAAAATTTTGAGTTTCTCAAGCGTTTCTTACCTCCAAACTGCCATATCTCGCGAACGGATTGACCAATCCGCAAAATTTCTGTTGCATCTGAAAGTAGAAACTCGCCCGATTACAACGGTATGCGTACTTTTCCCCTAGACCGTTCTAGTTATGCTTGTCGAGCATCAGAACTGCGAAAACTTTGAGTTTCTCAAGCGTTTCATACCTCCAAACTGCCATATCTCGCGAACGGATCGACCAATCCGCAAAATTTCTGTTGCATCTGAAAGTAGAAACTCGCCCGATTACAACGGTATGCGTACTTTTCCCCTAGACCGTTCTAGTTATGCTTGTCGAGCATCAGAACTGCGAAAATTTTGAGTTTCTCAAGCGTTTCTTACCTCCAAACTGCCATATCTCGCGAACGGATTGACCAATCCGCAAAATTTCTGTTGCATCTGAAAGTAGAAACTCGCCCGATTACAACGGTATGCGTACCTTTCCCCTAGGCCGTTGTAGTTATTCGTTTCGAGCATGAGAACTGCGAAAATTTTGGGTTTCTCAAGCGTTGCTTACATCCAAACTGCCATATCTCGCGAACGGATTGTCCAATCCGCAAAATTTCTGTTGCATCTGAAAGTAGAAACTCGCCCGATTACAACGGTATGCGTACTTTTCCCCTAGGCCGTTCTAGTTATTCGTTTCGAGCATCAGAACTGCGAAAATTTTGAGTTTCTCAAGCGTTTCTTACTTCCAACCTGCCATATCTCGCGAACGGATTGACCAATCCGCAAAATTTCTGATGCATCTGAAAGTAGAAACTCGCCCGATTGCAACGGTATGCGTACTTTTCCCCTATTCCGTTCTAGTTATTCGTTTCGAGCATCAGAACTGCGAAAATTTTGAGTTTCTCAAGCGTTTCTTACCTCCAAACTGCCATATCTCGCGAACGGATTGACCAATCCGCAAAATTTCTGTTGCATCTGAAAGTAGAAACTCGCCCGATTACAACGGTATGCGTACTTTTCCACTAGGCCGTTCTAGTTAATCGTTTCGAGCATCAGAACTGCGAAAATTTTGAGTTTCTCAAGCGTTTCTTACTTCCAACCTGCCGTATCTCGCGAACGGATTGACCAATCCGCAAAATTTCTGATGCATCTGAAAGTAGAAACTCGCCCGATTGCAACGGTATGCGTACTTTTCCCCTAGGCCGCTCTAGTTATTCGTTTCGAGCATCAGAACTGCGAAAATTTTGGGTTTCTCAAGTGTTTCATACTTCCAAACTGCCATATCTCGGGAACGGATTGACCAATCCGCAAAATTTCTGTTGCATCTGAAAGTAGAAACTCGCCCGATTACAACGGTATGCGTACTTTTCCCCTAGGCCGTTCTAGTTATTCGTTTCGAGCATCAGAACTGCGAAAATGTTGAGTTTCTCAAGCGTTTCTTACCTACAAACTGCCATATCTCGCGAACGGATTGACCAATCCGCAAAATTTCTGTTGCATCTGAAAGTAGAAACTCGCCCGATTACAAAGGTATGCGTACTTTTCCCCTAGACCGTTCTAGTTATGCTTGTCGAGCATCAGAACTGCGAAAACTTTGAGTTTCTCAAGCGTTTCTTACCTCCAAACTGCCATATCTCGCGAACGGATCGACCAATCCGCAAAATTTCTGTTGCATCTGAAAGTAGAAACTCGCCCGATTACAACGCTATGCGTACCTTTCCCCTAGGGCGTTGTAGTTATTCGTTTCGAGCATGAGAACTGCGAAAATTTTGGGTTTCTCAAGCGTTGCTTACATCCAAACTGCCATATCTCGCGAACGGATTGTCCAATCCGCAAAATTTCTGTTGCATCTGAAAGTAGAAACTCGCCCGATTACAACGGTATGCGTACTTTTCCCCTAGGCCGTTCTAGTTATTCGTTTCGAGAATCAGAACTGCGAAAATGTTGAGTTTCTCAAGCGTTGCTTACCTCCAAACTGCCATATCTCGCGAACGGATTGTCCAATCCGCAAAATTTCTGTTGCATCTGAAAGTAGAAACTCGCCCGATTACAACGGTATGCGTACTTTTCCCCTAGGCCGTTCTAGTTATTCGTTTCGAGAATCAGAACTGCGAAAATGTTGAGTTTCTCAAGCGTTTCTTACCCACAAACTGCCATATCTCGCGAACGGATTGACCAATCCGCAAAATTTCTGTTGCATCTGAAAGTAGAAACTCGCCCGATTACAACGGTATGCGTACTTTTCCCCTAGACCGTTCTAGTTATGCTTGTCGAGCATCAGAACTGCGAAAATTTTGAGTTTCTCAAGCGTTTCTTACCTCCAAACTGCCATATCTCGCGAACGGATTGACCAATCCGCAAAATTTCTGTTGCATCTGAAAGTAGAAACTCGCCCGATTACAACGGTATGCGTACCTTTCCCCTAGGCCGTTGTAGTTATTCGTTTCGAGCATGAGAACTGCGAAAATTTTGGGTTTCTCAAGCGTTGCTTACATCCAAACTGCCATATCTCGCGAACGGATTGTCCAATCCGCAAAATTTCTGTTGCATCTGAAAGTAGAAACTCGCCCGATTACAACGGTATGCGTACTTTTCCCCTAGGCCGTTCTAGTTATTCGTTTCGAGCATCAGAAGTGCGAAAATTTTGAGTTTCTCAAGCGTTTCTTACTTCCAACCTGCCATATCTCGCGAACGGATTGACCAATCCGCAAAATTTCTGATGCATCTGAAAGTAGAAACTCGCCCGATTGCAACGGTATGCGTACTTTTCCCCTATTCCGTTCTAGTTATTCGTTTCGAGCATCAGAACTGCGAAAATTTTGAGTTTCTCAAGCGTTTCTTACCTCCAAACTGCCATATCTCGCGAACGGATTGACCAATCCGCAAAATTTCTGTTGCATCTGAAAGTAGAAACTCGCCCGATTACAACGGTATGCGTACTTTTCCACTAGGCCGTTCTAGTTAATCGTTTCGAGCATCAGAACTGCGAAAATTTTGAGTTTCTCAAGCGTTTCTTACCTACAAACTGCCATATCTCGCGAACGGATTGACCAATCCGCAAAATTTCTGTTGCATCTGAAAGTAGAAACTCGCCCGATTACAAAGGTATGCGTACTTTTCCCCTAGACCGTTCTAGTTATGCTTGTCGAGCATCAGAACTGCGAAAACTTTGAGTTTCTCAAGCGTTTCTTACCTCCAAACTGCCATATCTCGCGAACGGATCGACCAATCCGCAAAATTTCTGTTGCATCTGAAAGTAGAAACTCGCCCGATTACAACGCTATGCGTACCTTTCCCCTAGGGCGTTGTAGTTATTCGTTTCGAGCATGAGAACTGCGAAAATTTTGGGTTTCTCAAGCGTTGCTTACATCCAAACTGCCATATCTCGCGAACGGATTGTCCAATCCGCAAAATTTCTGTTGCATCTGAAAGTAGAAACTCGCCCGATTACAACGGTATGCGTACTTTTCCCCTAGGCCGTTCTAGTTATTCGTTTCGAGAATCAGAACTGCGAAAATGTTGAGTTTCTCAAGCGTTGCTTACCTCCAAACTGCCATATCTCGCGAACGGATTGTCCAATCCGCAAAATTTCTGTTGCATCTGAAAGTAGAAACTCGCCCGATTACAACGGTATGCGTACTTTTCCCCTAGGCCGTTCTAGTTATTCGTTTCGAGAATCAGAACTGCGAAAATGTTGAGTTTCTCAAGCGTTTCTTACCCACAAACTGCCATATCTCGCGAACGGATTGACCAATCCGCAAAATTTCTGTTGCATCTGAAAGTAGAAACTCGCCCGATTACAACGGTATGCGTACTTTTCCCCTAGACCGTTCTAGTTATGCTTGTCGAGCATCAGAACTGCGAAAATTTTGAGTTTCTCAAGCGTTTCTTACCTCCAAACTGCCATATCTCGCGAACGGATTGACCAATCCGCAAAATTTCTGTTGCATCTGAAAGTAGAAACTCGCCCGATTACAACGGTATGCGTACCTTTCCCCTAGGCCGTTGTAGTTATTCGTTTCGAGCATGAGAACTGCGAAAATTTTGGGTTTCTCAAGCGTTGCTTACATCCAAACTGCCATATCTCGCGAACGGATTGTCCAATCCGCAAAATTTCTGTTGCATCTGAAAGTAGAAACTCGCCCGATTACAACGGTATGCGTACTTTTCCCCTAGGCCGTTCTAGTTATTCGTTTCGAGCATCAGAAGTGCGAAAATTTTGAGTTTCTCAAGCGTTTCTTACTTCCAACCTGCCATATCTCGCGAACGGATTGACCAATCCGCAAAATTTCTGATGCATCTGAAAGTAGAAACTCGCCCGATTGCAACGGTATGCGTACTTTTCCCCTATTCCGTTCTAGTTATTCGTTTCGAGCATCAGAACTGCGAAAATTTTGAGTTTCTCAAGCGTTTCTTACCTCCAAACTGCCATATCTCGCGAACGGATTGACCAATCCGCAAAATTTCTGTTGCATCTGAAAGGAGAAACTCGCCCGATTACAACGGTATGCGTACTTTTCCACTAGGCCGTTCTAGTTAATCGTTTCGAGCATCAGAACTGCGAAAATTTTGAGTTTCTCAAGCGTTTCTTACTTCCAACCTGCCGTATCTCGCGAACGGATTGACCAATCCGCAAAATTTCTGATGCATCTGAAAGTAGAAACTCGCCCGATTGCAACGGTATGCGTACTTTTCCCCTAGGCCGCTCTAGTTATTCGTTTCGAGCATCAGAACTGCGAAAATTTTGGGTTTCTCAAGTGTTTCATACTTCCAAACTGCCATATCTCGGGAACGGATTGACCAATCCGCAAAATTTCTGTTGCATCTGAAAGTAGATACTCGCCCGATTACAACGGTATGCGTACTTTTCCCCTAGGCCGTTCTAGTTATTCGTTTCGAGCATCAGAACTGCGAAAATGTTGAGTTTCTCAAGCGTTTCTTACCTACAAACTGCCATATCTCGCGAACGGATTGACCAATCCGCAAAATTTCTGTTGCATCTGAAAGTAGAAACTCGCCCGATTACAAAGGTATGCGTACTTTTCCCCTAGACCGTTCTAGTTATGCTTGTCGAGCATCAGAACTGCGAAAACTTTGAGTTTCTCAAGCGTTTCTTACCTCCAAACTGCCATATCTCGCGAACGGATCGACCAATCCGCAAAATTTCTGTTGCATCTGAAAGTAGAAACTCGCCCGATTACAACGCTATGCGTACCTTTCCCCTAGGGCGTTGTAGTTATTCGTTTCGAGCATGAGAACTGCGAAAATTTTGGGTTTCTCAAGCGTTGCTTACATCCAAACTGCCATATCTCGCGAACGGATTGTCCAATCCGCAAAATTTCTGTTGCATCTGAAAGTAGAAACTCGCCCGATTACAACGGTATGCGTACTTTTCCCCTAGGCCGTTCTAGTTATTCGTTTCGAGCATCAGAACTGTGAAAATTTTGAGTTTCTCAAGCGTTTCTTACATACAAACGCCCATATCTCGCGAACGGATTGACCAATCCGCAAAATTTCTGTTGCATCTGAAAGTAGAAACTCGCCCGATTACAACGGTATGCGTACTTTTCCCCTAGGCCGTTCTAGTTATTCGTTTCGAGCATCAGAACTGCGAAAATTTTGAGTTTCTCAAGCGTTTCTTACCTCCAAACTGCCATATCTCGCGAACGGATTGAGCAATCCGCAAAATTTCTGTTGCATCTGAAAGTAGAAACTCGCCCGATTACAACGGTATGCGTACTTTTCCACTAGGCCGTTCTAGTTAATCGTTTCGAGCATCAGAACTGCGAAAATTTTGAGTTTCTCAAGCGTTTCTTACTTCCAACCTGCCATATCTCGCGAACGGATTGACCAATCCGCAAAATTTCTGATGCATCTGAAAGTAGAAACTCGCCCGATTGCAACGGTATGCGTACTTTTCCCCTAGGCCGCTCTAGTTATTCGTTTCGAGCATCAGAACTGCGAAAATTTTGTGTTTCTCAAGTGTTTCATACTTCCAAACTGCCATATCTCACGAACGGATTGACCAATCCGCAAAATTTCTGTTGCATCAGAAAGTAGAAACTAGCCCCATTACAACGGTATGAGTAGTTTTCCCCTAGACCGTTCTAGTTATTCGTTTCGAGTATCAGAACTGCGAAAATTTGGAGTTTCTCAAGCGTTTCTTACCTCCAAACTGCCATATCTCGCGAACGGATTGACCAATCCGCAAAATTTCTGTTGCATCTGAAAGTAGAAACTCGCCCGATTACAACGGTATGCGTACTTTTCCACTAGGCCGTTCTAGTTAATCGTTTCGAGCATCAGAACTGCGAAAACTTTGAGTTTCTCAAGCGTTTCTTACCTCCAAACTGCCATATCTCGCGAACGGATCGACCAATCCGCAAAATTTCTGTTGCATCTGAAAGTAGAAACTCGCCCGATTACAACGGTATGCGTACTTTTCCCCTAGGGCGTTGTAGTTATTCGTTTCGAGCATGAGAACTGCGAAAATTTTGGGTTTCTCAAGCGTTGCTTACATCCAAACTGCCATATCTCGCGAACGGATTGTCCAATCCGCAAAATTTCTGTTGCATCTGAAAGTAGAAACTCGCCCGATTACAACGGTATGCGTACTTTTCCCCTAGGCCGTTCTAGTTATTCGTTTCGAGCATGAAAACTGCGAAAATTTTGGGTTTCTCAAGCGTTGCTTACCTCCAAACTGCCATATCTCGCGAACGGATTGTCCAATCCGCAAAATTTCTGTTGCATCTGAAAGTAGAAACTCGCCCGATTACAACGGTATGCGTACTTTTCCCCTAGGCCGTTCTAGTTATTCGTTTCGAGAATCAGAACTGCGAAAATGTTGAGTTTCTCAAGCGTTTCTTACCCACAAACTGCCATATCTCGCGAACGGATCGACCAATCCGCAAAATTTCTGTTGCATCTGAAAGTAGAAACTCGCCCGATTACAACGGTATGCGTACTTTTCCACTAGGCCGTTCTAGTTAATCGTTTCGAGCATCAGAACTGCGAAAACTTTGAGTTTCTCAAGCGTTTCTTACCTCCAAACTGCCATATCTCGCGAACGGATCGACCAATCCGCAAAATTTCTGTTGCATCTGAAAGTAGAAACTCGCCCGATTACAACGGTATGCGTACTTTTCCCCTAGGGCGTTGTAGTTATTCGTTTCGAGCATGAGAACTGCGAAAATTTTGGGTTTCTCAAGCGTTGCTTACATCCAAACTGCCATATCTCGCGAACGGATTGTCCAATCCGCAAAATTTCTGTTGCATCTGAAAGTAGAAACTCGCCCGATTACAACGGTATGCGTACTTTTCCCCTAGGCCGTTCTAGTTATTCGTTTCGAGCATGAAAACTGCGAAAATTTTGGGTTTCTCAAGCGTTGCTTACCTCCAAACTGCCATATCTCGCGAACGGATTGTCCAATCCGCAAAATTTCTGTTGCATCTGAAAGTAGAAACTCGCCCGATTACAACGGTATGCGTACTTTTCCCCTAGGCCGTTCTAGTTATTCGTTTCGAGAATCAGAACTGCGAAAATGTTGAGTTTCTCAAGCGTTTCTTACCCACAAACTGCCATATCTCGCGAACGGATTGACCAATCCGCAAAATTTCTGTTGCATCTGAAAGTAGAAACTCGCCCGATTACAACGGTATGCGTACTTTTCCCCTAGACCGTTCTAGTTATGCTTGTCGAGCATCAGAACTGCGAAAATTTTGAGTTTCTCAAGCGTTTCTTACCTCCAAACTGCCATATCTCGCGAACGGATTGACCAATCCGCAAAATTTCTGTTGCATCTGAAAGTAGAAACTCGCCCGATTACAACGGTATGCGTACTTTTCCACTAGGCCGTTCTAGTTAATCGTTTCGAGCATCAGAACTGCGAAAATTTTGAGTTTCTCAAGCGTTTCTTACTTCCAACCTGCCATATCTCGCGAACGGATTGACCAATCCGCAAAATTTCTGATGCATCTGAAAGTAGAAACTCGCCCGATTGCAACGGTATGCGTACTTTTCCCCTAGGCCGCTCTAGTTATTCGTTTCGAGCATCAGAACTGCGAAAATTTTGTGTTTCTCAAGTGTTTCATACTTCCAAACTGCCATATCTCGCGAACGGATTGACCAATCCGCAAAATTTCTGTTGCATCAGAAAGTAGAAACTAGCCCCATTACAACGGTATGAGTAGTTTTCCCCTAGACCGTTCTAGTTATTCGTTTCGAGTATCAGAACTGCGAAAATTTGGAGTTTCTCAAGCGTTTCTTACCCCAAAACTGCCATATCTCGCGAACGGATCGACCAATCCGAAAAGTTTCTGTTGCATCTGAAAGTAGAAACTCGCCCGATTACAACGGTATGCGTACTTTCCCCCTAGGCCGTTGTAGTTATTCGTTTCGAGCATGAGAACTGCGAGAATTTTGGGTTTCTCAAGCGTTGCTTACCTCCAAACTGCCATATCTCGCGAACGGATTGTCCAGTCCGCAAAATTTCTGTTGCATCTGAAAGTAGAAACTCGCCCGATTACAACGGTATGCGTACTTTTCCCCTAGGCCGTTCTAGTTATTCGTTTCGAGAATCAGAACTGCGAAAATGTTGAGTTTCTCAAGCGTTTCTTACCCACAAACTGCCATATCTCGCGAACGGATTGACCAATCCGCAAAATTTCTGTTGCATCTGAAAGTAGAAACTCGCCCGATTACAACGGTATGCGTACTTTTCCCCTAGACCGTTCTAGTTATGCTTGTCGAGCATCAGAACTGCGAAAATTTTGAGTTTCTCAAGCGTTTCTTACCTCCAAACTGCCATATCTCGCGAACGGATTGACCAATCCGCAAAATTTCTGTTGCATCTGAAAGTAGAAACTCGCCCGATTACAACGGTATGCGTACTTTTCCACTAGGCCGTTCTAGTTAATCGTTTCGAGCATCAGAACTGCGAAAATTTTGAGTTTCTCAAGCGTTTCTTACTTCCAACCTGCCATATCTCGCGAACGGATTGACCAATCCGCAAAATTTCTGATGCATCTGAAAGTAGAAACTCGCCCGATTGCAACGGTATGCGTACTTTTCCCCTAGGCCGCTCTAGTTATTCGTTTCGAGCATCAGAACTGCGAAAATTTTGTGTTTCTCAAGTGTTTCATACTTCCAAACTGCCATATCTCGCGAACGGATTGACCAATCCGCAAAATTTCTGTTGCATCAGAAAGTAGAAACTAGCCCCATTACAACGGTATGAGTAGTTTTCCCCTAGACCGTTCTAGTTATTCGTTTCGAGTATCAGAACTGCGAAAATTTGGAGTTTCTCAAGCGTTTCTTACCCCAAAACTGCCATATCTCGCGAACGGATCGACCAATCCGAAAAGTTTCTGTTGCATCTGAAAGTAGAAACTCGCCCGATTACAACGGTATGCGTACTTTCCCCCTAGGCCGTTGTAGTTATTCGTTTCGAGCATGAGAACTGCGAGAATTTTGGGTTTCTCAAGCGTTGCTTACCTCCAAACTGCCATATCTCGCGAACGGATTGTCCAATCCGCAAAATTTCTGTTGCATCTGAAAGTAGAAACTCGCCCGATTACAACGGTATGCGTACTTTTCCCCTAGGCCGTTCTAGTTATGCTTGTCGAGCATCAGAACTGCGAAAATTTTGAGTTTCTCAAGCGTTTCTTACCTCCAAACTGCCATATCTCGCGAACGGATTGACCAATCCGCAAAATTTCTGTTGCATCAGAAAGTAGAAACTAGCCCCATTACAACGGTATGAGTAGTTTTCCCCTAGACCGTTCTAGTTATTCGTTTCGAGTATCAGAACTGCGAAAATTTGGAGTTTCTCAAGCGTTTCTTACACCAAAACTGCCATTTCTCGCGAACGGATCGACCAATCCGAAAAGTTTCTGTTGCATCTGAAAGTAGAAACTCGCCCGATTACAACGGTATGCGTACTTTTCCCCTAGGCCGTTCTAGTTATTCGTTTCGAGCATGAGAACTGCGAAAATTTTGGGTTTCTCAAGCGTTGCTTACCTCCAAACTGCCATATCTCGCGAACGGATTGTCCAATCCGCAAAATTTCTGTTGCATCTGAAAGTAGAAACTCGCCCGATTACAACGGTATGCGTACTTTTCCCCTAGGCCGTTCTAGTTATTCGTTTCGAGAATCAGAACTGCGAAAATGTTGAGTATCTCAAGCGTTTCTTACCCACAAACTGCCATATCTCGCGAACGGATTGACCAATCCGCAAAATTTCTGTTGCATCTGAAAGTAGAAACTCGCCCGATTACAACGGTATGCGTACTTTTCCCCTAGACCGTTCTAGTTATGCTTGTCGAGCATCAGAACTGCGAAAATTTTGAGTTTCTCAAGCGTTTCTTACCTCCAAACTGCCATATCTCGCGAACGGATTGACCAATCCGCAAAATTTCTGTTGCATCTGAAAGTAGAAACTCGCCCGATTACAACGGTATGCGTACTTTTCCACTAGGCCGTTCTAGTTAATCGTTTCGAGCATCAGAACTGCGAAAACTTTGAGTTTCTCAAGCGTTTCTTACCTCCAAACTGCCATATCTCGCGAACGGATCGACCAATCCGCAAAATTTCTGTTGCATCTGAAAGTAGAAACTCGCCCGATTACAACGGTATGCGTACTTTTCCCCTAGGGCGTTGTAGTTATTCGTTTCGAGCATGAGAACTGCGAAAATTTTGGGTTTCTCAAGCGTTGCTTACATCCAAACTGCCATATCTCGCGAACGGATTGTCCAATCCGCAAAATTTCTGTTGCATCTGAAAGTAGAAACTCGCCCGATTACAACGGTATAACAATGCAAATAAATGTCACAAAATAAATGGAAGATGTAGATGCTAGATAAATATTAGATTCAGTTTGACATAAAAGAATATGACCTAATTTAATTTATGACTTAGAAGTTGAACAGTCAAATGATGACTTTGAAAGTGACAACTAAATGCTGGGTCATTCATTCACATAAGGGGCTACAAGTAAAATACAACGAATAAACTGTAAACAAAAAACGATAATAATAAATAATACATTTAAGGGAAATGATGAAACATATATGAATAACTGCCATATCTCGCGAACGGATCGACCAATCCGAAAAGTTTCTGTTGCATCTGAAAGTAGAAACTCGCCCGATTACAACGGTATGCGTACTTTCCCCTAGGCCGTTGTAGTTATTCGTTTCGAGCATGAGAACTGCGAGAATTTTGGGTTTCTCAAGCGTTGCTTACCTCCAAACTGCCATATCTCGCGAACGGATTGTCCAGTCCGCAAAATTTCTGTTGCATCTGAAAGTAGAAACTCGCCCGATTACAACGGTATGCGTACTTTTCCCCTAGGCCGTTCTAGTTATTCGTTTCGAGAATCAGAACTGCGAAAATGTTGAGTTTCTCAAGCGTTTCTTACCCACAAACTGCCATATCTCGCGAACGGATTGACCAATCCGCAAAATTTCTGTTGCATCTGAAAGTAGAAACTCGCCCGATTACAACGGTGTGCGTACTTTTCCCCTAGACCGTTCTAGTTATGCTTGTCGAGCATCAGAACTGCGAAAATTTTGAGTTTCTCAAGCGTTTCTTACCTCCAAACTGCCATATCTCGCGAACGGATTGACCAATCCGCAAAATTTCTGTTGCATCTGAAAGTAGAAACTCGCCCGATTACAACGGTATGCGTACTTTTCCACTAGGCCGTTCTAGTTAATCGTTTCGAGCTTCAGAACTGCGAAAATTTTGAGTTTCTCAAGCGTTTCTTACTTCCAACCTGCCATATCTCGCGAACGGATTGACCAATCCGCAAAATTTCTGATGCATCTGAAAGTAGAAACTCGCCCGATTGCAACGGTATGCGTACTTTTCCCCTAGGCCGTTCTAGTTATGCTTGTCGAGCATCAGAACTGCGAAAATTTTGAGTTTCTCAAGCGTTTCTTACCTCCAAACTGCCATATCTCGCGAACGGATTGACCAATCCGCAAAATTTCTGTTGCATCAGAAAGTAGAAACTAGCCCCATTACAACGGTATGAGTAGTTTTCCCCTAGACCGTTCTAGTTATTCGTTTCGAGTATCAGAACTGCGAAAATTTGGAGTACCTCAAGCGTTTCTTACACCAAAACTGCCATTTCTCGCGAACGGATCGACCAATCCGAAAAGTTTCTGTTGCATCTGAAAGTAGAAACTCGCCCGATTACAACGGTATGCGTACTTTTCCCCTAGGCCGTTCTAGTTATTCGTTTCGAGCATGAGAACTGCGAAAATTTTGGGTTTCTCAAGCGTTGCTTACCTCCAAACTGCCATATCTCGCGAACGGATTGTCCAATCCGCAAAATTTCTGTTGCATCTGAAAGTAGAAACTCGCCCGATTACAACGGTATGCGTACTTTTCCCCTAGGCCGTTCTAGTTATTCGTTTCGAGAATCAGAACTGCGAAAATGTTGAGTATCTCAAGCGTTTCTTACCCACAAACTGCCATATCTCGCGAACGGATTGACCAATCCGCAAAATTTCTGTTGCATCTGAAAGTAGAAACTCGCCCGATTACAACGGTATGCGTACTTTTCCCCTAGACCGTTCTAGTTATGCTTGTCGAGCATCAGAACTGCGAAAATTTTGAGTTTCTCAAGCGTTTCTTACCTCCAAACTGCCATATCTCGCGAACGGATTGACCAATCCGCAAAATTTCTGTTGCATCTGAAAGTAGAAACTCGCCCGATTACAACGGTATGCGTACTTTTCCACTAGGCCGTTCTAGTTAATCGTTTCGAGCATCAGAACTGCGAAAACTTTGAGTTTCTCAAGCGTTTCTTACCTCCAAACTGCCATATCTCGCGAACGGATCGACCAATCCGCAAAATTTCTGTTGCATCTGAAAGTAGAAACTCGCCCGATTACAACGGTATGCGTACTTTTCCCCTAGGGCGTTGTAGTTATTCGTTTCGAGCATGAGAACTGCGAAAATTTTGGGTTTCTCAAGCGTTGCTTACATCCAAACTGCCATATCTCGCGAACGGATTGTCCAATCCGCAAAATTTCTGTTGCATCTGAAAGTAGAAACTCGCCCGATTACAACGGTATGCGTACTTTTCCCCTAGGCCGTTCTAGTTATTCGTTTCGAGCATGAAAACTGCGAAAATTTTGGGTTTCTCAAGCGTTGCTTACCTCCAAACTGCCATATCTCGCGAACGGATTGTCCAATCCGCAAAATTTCTGTTGCATCTGAAAGTAGAAACTCGCCCGATTACAACGGTATGCGTACTTTTCCCCTAGGCCGCTCTAGTTATTCGTTTCGAGTATCAGAACTGCGAAAATTTGGAGTTTCTCAAGCGTTTCTTACCCCAAAACTGCCATATCTCGCGAACGGATCGACCAATCCGAAAAGTTTCTGTTGCATCTGAAAGTAGAAACTCGCCCGATTACAACGGTATGCGTACTTTCCCCCTAGGCCGTTGTAGTTATTCGTTTCGAGCATGAGAACTGCGAGAATTTTGGGTTTCTCAAGCGTTGCTTACCTCCAAACTGCCATATCTCGCGAACGGATTGTCCAGTCCGCAAAATTTCTGTTGCATCTGAAAGTAGAAACTCGCCCGATTACAACGGTATGCGTACTTTTCCCCTAGGCCGTTCTAGTTATTCGTTTCGAGAATCAGAACTGCGAAAATGTTGAGTTTCTCAAGCGTTTCTTACCCACAAACTGCCATATCTCGCGAACGGATTGACCAATCCGCAAAATTTCTGTTGCATCTGAAAGTAGAAACTCGCCCGATTACAACGGTGTGCGTACTTTTCCCCTAGACCGTTCTAGTTATGCTTGTCGAGCATCAGAACTGCGAAAATTTTGAGTTTCTCAAGCGTTTCTTACCTCCAAACTGCCATATCTCGCGAACGGATTGACCAATCCGCAAAATTTCTGTTGCATCTGAAAGTAGAAACTCGCCCGATTACAACGGTATGCGTACTTTTCCACTAGGCCGTTCTAGTTAATCGTTTCGAGCATCAGAACTGCGAAAATTTTGAGTTTCTCAAGCGTTTCTTACTTCCAACCTGCCATATCTCGCGAACGGATTGACCAATCCGCAAAATTTCTGATGCATCTGAAAGTAGAAACTCGCCCGATTGCAACGGTATGCGTACTTTTCCCCTAGGCCGCTCTAGTTATTCGTTTCGAGCATCAGAACTGCGAAAATTTTGTGTTTCTCAAGTGTTTCATACTTCCAAACTGCCATATCTCGCGAACGGATTGACCAATCCGCAAAATTTCTGTTGCATCAGAAAGTAGAAACTAGCCCCATTACAACGGTATGAGTAGTTTTCCCCTAGACCGTTCTAGTTATTCGTTTCGAGTATCAGAACTGCGAAAATTTGGAGTTTCTCAAGCGTTTCTTACCCCAAAACTGCCATATCTCGCGAACGGATCGACCAATCCGAAAAGTTTCTGTTGCATCTGAAAGTAGAAACTCGCCCGATTACAACGGTATGCGTACTTTCCCCCTAGGCCGTTGTAGTTATTCGTTTCGAGCATGAGAACTGCGAGAATTTTGGGTTTCTCAAGCGTTGCTTACCTCCAAACTGCCATATCTCGCGAACGGATTGTCCAATCCGCAAAATTTCTGTTGCATCTGAAAGTAGAAACTCGCCCGATTACAACGGTATGCGTACTTTTCCCCTAGGCCGTTCTAGTTATTCGTTTCGAGAATCAGAACTGCGAAAATGTTGAGTTTCTCAAGCGTTTCTTACCCACAAACTGCCATATCTCGCGAACGGATTGACCAATCCGCAAAATTTCTGTTGCATCTGAAAGTAGAAACTCGCCCGATTACAACGGTATGCGTACTTTTCCCCTAGACCGTTCTAGTTATGCTTGTCGAGCATCAGAACTGCGAAAATTTTGAGTTTCTCAAGCGTTTCTTACCTCCAAACTGCCATATCTCGCGAACGGATTGACCAATCCGCAAAATTTCTGTTGCATCTGAAAGTAGAAACTCGCCCGATTACAACGGTATGCGTACTTTTCCCCTAGGCCGTTCTAGTTATTCGTTTCGAGCATCAGAACTGCGAAAATTTTGAGTTTCTCAAGCGTTTCTTACCTCCAAACTGCCATATCTCGCGAACGGATTGACCAATCCGCAAAATTTCTGTTGCATCTGAAAGTAGAAACTCGCCCGATTACAACGGTATGCGTACTTTTCCACTAGGCCGTTCTAGTTAATCGTTTCGAGCATCAGAACTGCGAAAATTTTGAGTTTCTCAAGCGTTTCTTACTTCCAACCTGCCATATCTCGCGAACGGATTGACCAATCCGCAAAATTTCTGATGCATCTGAAAGTAGAAACTCGCCCGATTGCAACGGTATGCGTACTTTTCCCCTAGGCCGCTCTAGTTATTCGTTTCGAGCATCAGAACTGCGAAAATTTTGTGTTTCTCAAGTGTTTCATACTTCCAAACTGCCATATCTCACGAACGGATTGACCAATCCGCAAAATTTCTGTTGCATCAGAAAGTAGAAACTAGCCCCATTACAACGGTATGAGTAGTTTTCCCCTAGACCGTTCTAGTTATTCGTTTCGAGTATCAGAACTGCGAAAATTTGGAGTTTCTCAAGCGTTTCTTACCTCCAAACTGCCATATCTCGCGAACGGATTGACCAATCCGCAAAATTTCTGTTGCATCTGAAAGTAGAAACTCGCCCGATTACAACGGTATGCGTACTTTTCCACTAGGCCGTTCTAGTTATTCGTTTCGAGCATGAAAACTGCGAAAATTTTGGGTTTCTCAAGCGTTGCTTACCTCCAAACTGCCATATCTCGCGAACGGATTGTCCAATCCGCAAAATTTCTGTTGCATCTGAAAGTAGAAACTCGCCCGATTACAACGGTATGCGTACTTTTCCCCTAGGCCGTTCTAGTTATTCGTTTCGAGAATCAGAACTGCGAAAATGTTGAGTTTCTCAAGCGTTTCTTACCCACAAACTGCCATATCTCGCGAACGGATCGACCAATCCGCAAAATTTCTGTTGCATCTGAAAGTAGAAACTCGCCCGATTACAACGGTATGCGTACTTTTCCACTAGGCCGTTCTAGTTAATCGTTTCGAGCATCAGAACTGCGAAAACTTTGAGTTTCTCAAGCGTTTCTTACCTCCAAACTGCCATATCTCGCGAACGGATCGACCAATCCGCAAAATATCTGTTGCACCTGAAAGTAGAAACTCGCCCGATTACAACGGTATGCGTACTTTTCCCCTAGGGCGTTGTAGTTATTCGTTTCGAGCATGAGAACTGCGAAAATTTTGGGTTTCTCAAGCGTTGCTTACATCCAAACTGCCATATCTCGCGAACGGATTGTCCAATCCGCAAAATTTCTGTTGCATCTGAAAGTAGAAACTCGCCCGATTACAACGGTATGCGTACTTTTCCCCTAGGCCGTTCTAGTTATTCGTTTCGAGCATGAAAACTGCGAAAATTTTGGGTTTCTCAAGCGTTGCTTACCTCCAAACTGCCATATCTCGCGAACGGATTGTCCAATCCGCAAAATTTCTGTTGCATCTGAAAGTAGAAACTCGCCCGATTACAACGGTATGCGTACTTTTCCCCTAGGCCGTTCTAGTTATTCGTTTCGAGCATCAGAACTGTGAAAATTTTGAGTTTCTCAAGCGTTTCTTACATACAAACGCCCATATCTCGCGAACGGATTGACCAATCCGCAAAATTTCTGTTGCATCTGAAAGTAGAAACTCGCCCGATTACAACGGTATGCGTACTTTTCCCCTAGGCCGTTCTAGTTATTCGTTTCGAGCATCAGAACTGCGAAAATTTTGTGTTTCTCAAGTGTTTCATACTTCCAAACTGCCATATCTCACGAACGGATTGACCAATCCGCAAAATTTCTGTTGCATCAGAAAGTAGAAACTAGCCCCATTACAACGGTATGAGTAGTTTTCCCCTAGACCGTTCTAGTTATTCGTTTCGAGTATCAGAACTGCGAAAATTTGGAGTTTCTCAAGCGTTTCTTACCTCCAAACTGCCATATCTCGCGAACGGATTGACCAATCCGCAAAATTTCTGTTGCATCTGAAAGTAGAAACTCGCCCGATTACAACGGTATGCGTACTTTTCCACTAGGCCGTTCTAGTTAATCGTTTCGAGCATCAGAACTGCGAAAACTTTGAGTTTCTCAAGCGTTTCTTACCTCCAAACTGCCATATCTCGCGAACGGATCGACCAATCCGCAAAATTTCTGTTGCATCTGAAAGTAGAAACTCGCCCGATTACAACGGTATGCGTACTTTTCCCCTAGGGCGTTGTAGTTATTCGTTTCGAGCATGAGAACTGCGAAAATTTTGGGTTTCTCAAGCGTTGCTTACATCCAAACTGCCATATCTCGCGAACGGATTGTCCAATCCGCAAAATTTCTGTTGCATCTGAAAGTAGAAACTCGCCCGATTACAACGGTATGCGTACTTTTCCCCTAGGCCGTTCTAGTTATTCGTTTCGAGCATGAAAACTGCGAAAATTTTGGGTTTCTCAAGCGTTGCTTACCTCCAAACTGCCATATCTCGCGAACGGATTGTCCAATCCGCAAAATTTCTGTTGCATCTGAAAGTAGAAACTCGCCCGATTACAACGGTATGCGTACTTTTCCCCTAGGCCGTTCTAGTTATTCGTTTCGAGAATCAGAACTGCGAAAATGTTGAGTTTCTCAAGCGTTTCTTACCCACAAACTGCCATATCTCGCGAACGGATCGACCAATCCGCAAAATTTCTGTTGCATCTGAAAGTAGAAACTCGCCCGATTACAACGGTATGCGTACTTTTCCACTAGGCCGTTCTAGTTAATCGTTTCGAGCATCAGAACTGCGAAAACTTTGAGTTTCTCAAGCGTTTCTTACCTCCAAACTGCCATATCTCGCGAACGGATCGACCAATCCGCAAAATTTCTGTTGCATCTGAAAGTAGAAACTCGCCCGATTACAACGGAATGCGTACTTTTCCCCTAGGGCGTTGTAGTTATTCGTTTCGAGCATGAGAACTGCGAAAATTTTGGGTTTCTCAAGCGTTGCTTACATCCAAACTGCCATATCTCGCGAACGGATTGTCCAATCCGCAAAATTTCTGTTGCATCTGAAAGTAGAAACTCGCCCGATTACAACGGTATGCGTACTTTTCCCCTAGGCCGTTCTAGTTATTCGTTTCGAGCATGAAAACTGCGAAAATTTTGGGTTTCTCAAGCGTTGCTTACCTCCAAACTGCCATATCTCGCGAACGGATTGTCCAATCCGCAAAATTTCTGTTGCATCTGAAAGTAGAAACTCGCCCGATTACAACGGTATGCGTACTTTTCCCCTAGGCCGTTCTAGTTATTCGTTTCGAGCATCAGAACTGTGAAAATTTTGAGTTTCTCAAGCGTTTCTTACATACAAACGCCCATATCTCGCGAACGGATTGACCAATCCGCAAAATTTCTGTTGCATCTGAAAGTAGAAACTCGCCCGATTACAACGGTATGCGTACTTTTCCCCTAGGCCGTTCTAGTTATTCGTTTCGAGCATCAGAACTGCGAAAATTTTGTGTTTCTCAAGTGTTTCATACTTCCGAACTGCCATATCTCACGAACGGATTGACCAATCCGCAAAATTTCTGTTGCATCAGAAAGTAGAAACTAGCCCCATTACAACGGTATGAGTAGTTTTCCCCTAGACCGTTCTAGTTATTCGTTTCGAGTATCAGAACTGCGAAAATTTGGAGTTTCTCAAGCGTTTCTTACCTCCAAACTGCCATATCTCGCGAACGGATTGACCAATCCGCAAAATTTCTGTTGCATCTGAAAGTAGAAACTCGCCCGATTACAACGGTATGCGTACTTTTCCACTAGGCCGTTCTAGTTAATCGTTTCGAGCATCAGAACTGCGAAAACTTTGAGTTTCTCAAGCGTTTCTTACCTCCAAACTGCCATATCTCGCGAACGGATCGACCAATCCGCAAAATTTCTGTTGCATCTGAAAGTAGAAACTCGCCCGATTACAACGGTATGCGTACTTTTCCCCTAGGGCGTTGTAGTTATTCGTTTCGAGCATGAGAACTGCGAAAATTTTGGGTTTCTCAAGCGTTGCTTACATCCAAACTGCCATATCTCGCGAACGGATTGTCCAATCCGCAAAATTTCTGTTGCATCTGAAAGTAGAAACTCGCCCGATTACAACGGTATGCGTACTTTTCCCCTAGGCCGTTCTAGTTATTCGTTTCGAGCATGAAAACTGCGAAAATTTTGGGTTTCTCAAGCGTTGCTTACCTCCAAACTGCCATATCTCGCGAACGGATTGTCCAATCCGCAAAATTTCTGTTGCATCTGAAAGTAGAAACTCGCCCGATTACAACGGTATGCGTACTTTTCCCCTAGGCCGTTCTAGTTATTCGTTTCGAGAATCAGAACTGCGAAAATGTTGAGTTTCTCAAGCGTTTCTTACCCACAAACTGCCATATCTCGCGAACGGATCGACCAATCCGCAAAATTTCTGTTGCATCTGAAAGTAGAAACTCGCCCGATTACAACGGTATGCGTACTTTTCCACTAGGCCGTTCTAGTTAATCGTTTCGAGCATCAGAACTGCGAAAACTTTGAGTTTCTCAAGCGTTTCTTACCTCCAAACTGCCATATCTCGCGAACGGATCGACCAATCCGCAAAATTTCTGTTGCATCTGAAAGTAGAAACTCGCCCGATTACAACGGTATGCGTACTTTTCCCCTAGGGCGTTGTAGTTATTCGTTTCGAGCATGAGAACTGCGAAAATTTTGGGTTTCTCAAGCGTTGCTTACATCCAAACTGCCATATCTCGCGAACGGATTGTCCAATCCGCAAAATTTCTGTTGCATCTGAAAGTAGAAACTCGCCCGATTACAACGGTATGCGTACTTTTCCCCTAGGCCGTTCTAGTTATTCGTTTCGAGCATGAAAACTGCGAAAATTTTGGGTTTCTCAAGCGTTGCTTACCTCCAAACTGCCATATCTCGCGAACGGATTGTCCAATCCGCAAAATTTCTGTTGCATCTGAAAGTAGAAACTCGCCCGATTACAACGGTATGCGTACTTTTCCCCTAGGCCGTTCTAGTTATTCGTTTCGAGAATCAGAACTGCGAAAATGTTGAGTTTCTCAAGCGTTTCTTACCCACAAACTGCCATATCTCGCGAACGGATTGACCAATCCGCAAAATTTCTGTTGCATCTGAAAGTAGAAACTCGCCCGATTACAACGGTATGCGTACTTTTCCCCTAGACCGTTCTAGTTATGCTTGTCGAGCATCAGAACTGCGAAAATTTTGAGTTTCTCAAGCGTTTCTTACCTCCAAACTGCCATATCTCGCGAACGGATTGACCAATCCGCAAAATTTCTGTTGCATCTGAAAGTAGAAACTCGCCCGATTACAACGGTATGCGTACTTTTCCACTAGGCCGTTCTAGTTAATCGTTTCGAGCATCAGAACTGCGAAAATTTTGAGTTTCTCAAGCGTTTCTTACTTCCAACCTGCCATATCTCGCGAACGGATTGACCAATCCGCAAAATTTCTGATGCATCTGAAAGTAGAAACTCGCCCGATTGCAACGGTATGCGTACTTTTCCCCTAGGCCGCTCTAGTTATTCGTTTCGAGCATCAGAACTGCGAAAATTTTGTGTTTCTCAAGTGTTTCATACTTCCAAACTGCCATATCTCGCGAACGGATTGACCAATCCGCAAAATTTCTGTTGCATCAGAAAGTAGAAACTAGCCCCATTACAACGGTATGAGTAGTTTTCCCCTAGACCGTTCTAGTTATTCGTTTCGAGTATCAGAACTGCGAAAATTTGGAGTTTCTCAAGCGTTTCTTACCCCAAAACTGCCATATCTCGCGAACGGATCGACCAATCCGAAAAGTTTCTGTTGCATCTGAAAGTAGAAACTCGCCCGATTACAACGGTATGCGTACTTTCCCCCTAGGCCGTTGTAGTTATTCGTTTCGAGCATGAGAACTGCGAGAATTTTGGGTTTCTCAAGCGTTGCTTACCTCCAAACTGCCATATCTCGCGAACGGATTGTCCAGTCCGCAAAATTTCTGTTGCATCTGAAAGTAGAAACTCGCCCGATTACAACGGTATGCGTACTTTTCCCCTAGGCCGTTCTAGTTATTCGTTTCGAGAATCAGAACTGCGAAAATGTTGAGTTTCTCAAGCGTTTCTTACCCACAAACTGCCATATCTCGCGAACGGATTGACCAATCCGCAAAATTTCTGTTGCATCTGAAAGTAGAAACTCGCCCGATTACAACGGTATGCGTACTTTTCCCCTAGACCGTTCTAGTTATGCTTGTCGAGCATCAGAACTGCGAAAATTTTGAGTTTCTCAAGCGTTTCTTACCTCCAAACTGCCATATCTCGCGAACGGATTGACCAATCCGCAAAATTTCTGTTGCATCTGAAAGTAGAAACTCGCCCGATTACAACGGTATGCGTACTTTTCCACTAGGCCGTTCTAGTTAATCGTTTCGAGCATCAGAACTGCGAAAATTTTGAGTTTCTCAAGCGTTTCTTACTTCCAACCTGCCATATCTCGCGAACGGATTGACCAATCCGCAAAATTTCTGATGCATCTGAAAGTAGAAACTCGCCCGATTGCAACGGTATGCGTACTTTTCCCCTAGGCCGCTCTAGTTATTCGTTTCGAGCATCAGAACTGCGAAAATTTTGTGTTTCTCAAGTGTTTCATACTTCCAAACTGCCATATCTCGCGAACGGATTGACCAATCCGCAAAATTTCTGTTGCATCAGAAAGTAGAAACTAGCCCCATTACAACGGTATGAGTAGTTTTCCCCTAGACCGTTCTAGTTATTCGTTTCGAGTATCAGAACTGCGAAAATTTGGAGTTTCTCAAGCGTTTCTTACCCCAAAACTGCCATATCTCGCGAACGGATCGACCAATCCGAAAAGTTTCTGTTGCATCTGAAAGTAGAAACTCGCCCGATTACAACGGTATGCGTACTTTCCCCCTAGGCCGTTGTAGTTATTCGTTTCGAGCATGAGAACTGCGAGAATTTTGGGTTTCTCAAGCGTTGCTTACCTCCAAACTGCCATATCTCGCGAACGGATTGTCCAATCCGCAAAATTTCTGTTGCATCTGAAAGTAGAAACTCGCCCGATTACAACGGTATGCGTACTTTTCCCCTAGGCCGTTCTAGTTATGCTTGTCGAGCATCAGAACTGCGAAAATTTTGAGTTTCTCAAGCGTTTCTTACCTCCAAACTGCCATATCTCGCGAACGGATTGACCAATCCGCAAAATTTCTGTTGCATCAGAAAGTAGAAACTAGCCCCATTACAACGGTATGAGTAGTTTTCCCCTAGACCGTTCTAGTTATTCGTTTCGAGTATCAGAACTGCGAAAATTTGGAGTTTCTCAAGCGTTTCTTACACCAAAACTGCCATTTCTCGCGAACGGATCGACCAATCCGAAAAGTTTCTGTTGCATCTGAAAGTAGAAACTCTCCCGATTACAACGGTATGCGTACTTTTCCCCTAGGCCGTTCTAGTTATTCGTTTCGAGCATGAGAACTGCGAAAATTTTGGGTTTCTCAAGCGTTGCTTACCTCCAAACTGCCATATCTCGCGAACGGATTGTCCAATCCGCAAAATTTCTGTTGCATCTGAAAGTAGAAACTCGCCCGATTACAACGGTATGCGTACTTTTCCCCTAGGCCGTTCTAGTTATTCGTTTCGAGAATCAGAACTGCGAAAATGTTGAGTATCTCAAGCGTTTCTTACCCACAAACTGCCATATCTCGCGAACGGATTGACCAATCCGCAAAATTTCTGTTGCATCTGAAAGTAGAAACTCGCCCGATTACAACGGTATGCGTACTTTTCCCCTAGACCGTTCTAGTTATGCTTGTCGAGCATCAGAACTGCGAAAATTTTGAGTTTCTCAAGCGTTTCTTACCTCCAAACTGCCATATCTCGCGAACGGATTGACCAATCCGCAAAATTTCTGTTGCATCTGAAAGTAGAAACTCGCCCGATTACAACGGTATGCGTACTTTTCCACTAGGCCGTTCTAGTTAATCGTTTCGAGCATCAGAACTGCGAAAACTTTGAGTTTCTCAAGCGTTTCTTACCTCCAAACTGCCATATCTCGCGAACGGATCGACCAATCCGCAAAATTTCTGTTGCATCTGAAAGTAGAAACTCGCCCGATTACAACGGTATGCGTACTTTTCCCCTAGGGCGTTGTAGTTATTCGTTTCGAGCATGAGAACTGCGAAAATTTTGGGTTTCTCAAGCGTTGCTTACATCCAAACTGCCATATCTCGCGAACGGATTGTCCAATCCGCAAAATTTCTGTTGCATCTGAAAGTAGAAACTCGCCCGATTACAACGGTATGCGTACTTTTCCCCTAGGCCGTTCTAGTTATTCGTTTCGAGCATGAAAACTGCGAAAATTTTGGGTTTCTCAAGCGTTGCTTACCTCCAAACTGCCATATCTCGCGAACGGATTGTCCAATCCGCAAAATTTCTGTTGCATCTGAAAGTAGAAACTCGCCCGATTACAACGGTATGCGTACTTTTCCCCTAGGCCGCTCTAGTTATTCGTTTCGAGTATCAGAACTGCGAAAATTTGGAGTTTCTCAAGCGTTTCTTACCCCAAAACAGCCATATCTCGCGAACGGATCGACCAATCCGAAAAGTTTCTGTTGCATCTGAAAGTAGAAACTCGCCCGATTACAACGGTATGCGTACTTTCCCCCTAGGCCGTTGTAGTTATTCGTTTCGAGCATGAGAACTGCGAGAATTTTGGGTTTCTCAAGCGTTGCTTACCTCCAAACTGCCATATCTCGCGAACGGATTGTCCAGTCCGCAAAATTTCTGTTGCATCTGAAAGTAGAAACTCGCCCGATTACAACGGTATGCGTACTTTTCCCCTAGGCCGTTCTAGTTATTCGTTTCGAGAATCAGAACTGCGAAAATGTTGAGTTTCTCAAGCGTTTCTTACCCACAAACTGCCATATCTCGCGAACGGATTGACCAATCCGCAAAATTTCTGTTGCATCTGAAAGTAGAAACTCGCCCGATTACAACGGTGTGCGTACTTTTCCCCTAGACCGTTCTAGTTATGCTTGTCGAGCATCAGAACTGCGAAAATTTTGAGTTTCTCAAGCGTTTCTTACCTCCAAACTGCCATATCTCGCGAACGGATTGACCTATCCGCAAAATTTCTGTTGCATCTGAAAGTAGAAACTCGCCCGATTACAACGGTATGCGTACTTTTCCACTAGGCCGTTCTAGTTAATCGTTTCGAGCATCAGAACTGCGAAAATTTTGAGTTTCTCAAGCGTTTCTTACTTCCAACCTGCCATATCTCGCGAACGGATTGACCAATCCGCAAAATTTCTGATGCATCTGAAAGTAGAAACTCGCCCGATTGCAACGGTATGCGTACTTTTCCCCTAGGCCGCTCTAGTTATTCGTTTCGAGCATCAGAACTGCGAAAATTTTGTGTTTCTCAAGTGTTTCATACTTCCAAACTGCCATATCTCGCGAACGGATTGACCAATCCGCAAAATTTCTGTTGCATCAGAAAGTAGAAACTAGCCCCATTACAACGGTATGAGTAGTTTTCCCCTAGACCGTTCTAGTTATTCGTTTCGAGTATCAGAACTGCGAAAATTTGGAGTTTCTCAAGCGTTTCTTACCCCAAAACTGCCATATCTCGCGAACGGATCGACCAATCCGAAAAGTTTCTGTTGCATCTGAAAGTAGAAACTCGCCCGATTACAACGGTATGCGTACTTTCCCCCTAGGCCGTTGTAGTTATTCGTTTCGAGCATGAGAACTGCGAGAATTTTGGGTTTCTCAAGCGTTGCTTACCTCCAAACTGCCATATCTCGCGAACGGATTGTCCAATCCGCAAAATTTCTGTTGCATCTGAAAGTAGAAACTCGCCCGATTACAACGGTATGCGTACTTTTCCCCTAGGCCGTTCTAGTTATTCGTTTCGAGAATCAGAACTGCGAAAATGTTGAGTTTCTCAAGCGTTTCTTACCCACAAACTGCCATATCTCGCGAACGGATTGACCAATCCGCAAAATTTCTGTTGCATCTGAAAGTAGAAACTCGCCCGATTACAACGGTATGCGTACTTTTCCCCTAGACCGTTCTAGTTATGCTTGTCGAGCATCAGAACTGCGAAAATTTTGAGTTTCTCAAGCGTTTCTTACATACAAACTCCCATATCTCGCGAACGGATTGACCAATCCGCAAAATTTCTGTTGCATCTGAAAGTAGAAACTCGCCCGATTACAACGGTATGCGTACTTTTACCCTAGGCCGTTCTAGTTATTCGTTTCGAGCATCAGAACTGCGAAAATTTTGAGTTTCTCAAGCGTTTCTTACATACAAACTCCCATATCTCGCGAACGGATTGACCAATCCGCAAAATTTCTGTTGCATCTGAAAGTAGAAACTCGCCCGATTACAACGGTATGCGTACTTTTCCCCTAGACCGTTCTAGTTATGCTTGTCGAGCATCAGAACTGCGAAAACTTTGAGTTTCTCAAGCGTTTCATACCTCCAAACTGCCATATCTCGCGAACGGATCGACCAATCCGCAAAATTTCTGTTGCATCTGAAAGTAGAAACTCGCCCGATTACAACGGTATGCGTACCTTTCCCCTAGGCCGTTGTAGTTATTCGTTTCGAGCATGAGAACTGCGAAAATTTTGGGTTTCTCAAGCGTTGCTTACATCCAAACTGCCATATCTCGCGAACGGATTGTCCAATCCGCAAAATTTCTGTTGCATCTGAAAGTAGAAACTCGCCCGATTACAACGGTATGCGTACTTTTCCCCTAGGCCGTTCTAGTTATTCGTTTCGAGCATCAGAACTGTGAAAATTTTGAGTTTCTCAAGCGTTTCTTACATACAAACGCCCATATCTCGCGAACGGATTGACCAATCCGCAAAATTTCTGTTGCATCTGAAAGTAGAAACTCGCCCGATTACAACGGTATGCGTACTTTTCCCCTAGGCCGTTCTAGTTATTCGTTTCGAGCATCAGAACTGCGAAAATTTTGAGTTTCTCAAGCGTTTCTTACCTCCAAACTGCCATATCTCGCGAACGGATTGACCAATCCGCAAAATTTCTGTTGCATCTGAAAGTAGAAACTCGCCCGATTACAACGGTATGCGTACCTTTCCCCTAGGCCGTTGTAGTTATTCGTTTCGAGCATGAGAACTGCGAAAATTTTGGGTTTCTCAAGCGTTGCTTACATCCAAACTGCCATATCTCGCGAACGGATTGTCCAATCCGCAAAATTTCTGTTGCATCTGAAAGTAGAAACTCGCCCGATTACAACGGTATGCGTACTTTTCCCCTAGGCCGTTCTAGTTATTCGTTTCGAGCATCAGAACTGCGAAAATTTTGAGTTTCTCAAGCGTTTCTTACCTCCAAACTGCCATATCTCGCGAACGGATTGACCAATCCGCAAAATTTCTGTTGCATCTGAAAGTAGAAACTCGCCCGATTACAACGGTATGCGTACTTTTCCACTAGGCCGTTCTAGTTAATCGTTTCGAGCATCAGAACTGCGAAAATTTTGAGTTTCTCAAGCGTTTCTTACTTCCAACCTGCCATATCTCGCGAACGGATTGACCAATCCGCAAAATTTCTGATGCATCTGAAAGTAGAAACTCGCCCGATTGCAACTGTATGCGTACTTTTCCCCTAGGCCGCTCTAGTTATTCGTTTCGAGCATCAGAACTGCGAAAATTTTGTGTTTCTCAAGTGTTTCATACTTCCAAACTGCCATATCTCGCGAACGGATTGACCAATCCGCAAAATTTCTGTTGCATCAGAAAGTAGAAACTAGCCCCATTACAACGGTATGAGTAGTTTTCCCCTAGACCGTTCTAGTTATTCGTTTCGAGTATCAGAACTGCGAAAATTTGGAGTTTCTCAAGCGTTTCTTACACCAAAACTGCCATATCTCGCGAACGGATCGACCAATCCGAAAAGTTTCTGTTGCATCTGAAAGTAGAAACTCGCCCGATTACAACGGTATGCGTACTTTTCCCCTAGGCCGTTCTAGTTATTCGTTTCGAGCATGAGAAGTGCGAAAATTTTGGGTTTCTCAAGCGTTGCTTACCTCCAAACTGGCATATCTCGCGAACGGATTGTCCAATCCGCAAAATTTCTGTTGCATCTGAAAGTAGAAACTCGCCCGATTACAACGGTATGCGTACTTTTCCCCTAGGCCGTTCTAGTTATTCGTTTCGAGAATCAGAACTGCGAAAATGTTGAGTTTCTCAAGCGTTTCTTACACACAAACTGCCATATCTCGCGAACGGATTGACCAATCCGCAAAATTTCTGTTGCATCTGAAAGTAGAAAGTCGCCCGATTACAACGGTATGCGTACTTTTCCCCTAGACCGTTCTAGTTATGCTTGTCGAGCATCAGAACTACGAAAATTTTGAGTTTCTCAAGCGTTTCTTACCTCCAAACTGCCATATCTCGCGAACGGATTGACCAATCCGCAAAATTTCTGTTGCATCTGAAAGTAGAAACTCGCCCGATTACAACGGTATGCGTACTTTTCCACTAGGCCGTTCTAGTTAATCGTTTCGAGCATCAGAACTGCGAAAATTTTGAGTTTCTCAAGCGTTTCTTACTTCCAAACTGCCATATCTCGCGAACGGATTGACCAATCCGCAAAATTTCTGATGCATCTGAAAGTAGAAACTCGCCCGATTGCAACGGTATGCGTACTTTTCCCCTAGGCCGCTCTAGTTATTCGTTTCGAGCATCAGAACTGCGAAAATTTTGTGTTTCTCAAGTGTTTCATACTTCCAAACTGCCATATCTCGCGAACGGATTGACCAATCCGCAAAATTTCTATTGCATCTGAAAGTAGAAACTCGCCCGATTACAACGGTATGCGTACTTTTCCCCTAGGCCGCTCTAGTTATTCGTTTCGAGCATCAGAACTGTGAAAATTTTGAGTTTCTCAAGCGTTTCTTACCTACAAACTCCCATATCTCGCGAACGGATTGACCAATCCGCAAAATTTCTGTTGCATCTGAAAGTAGAAACTCGCCCGATTACAACGGTATGCGTACTTTTCCCCTAGTCCGTTCTAGTTATTCGTTTCGATCATCAGAACTGCGAAAATTTTGAGTTTCTCAAGCGTTTCTTACCTCCAAACTGCCATATCTCGCGAACAGATTGACCAATCCGCAAAATTTCTGTTGCATCTGAAAGTAGAAACTCGCCCGATTACAACGGTATGCGTACTTTTCCCCTAGGCCGTTCTAGTTATTCGTTTCGAGCATCAGAACTGCGAAAATGTTGAGTTTCTCAAGCGTTTCTTAACTACAAACTGCCATATCTCGCGAACGGATTGACCAATCCGCAAAATTTCTGTTGCATCTGAAAGTAGAAACTCGCCCGATTACAACGGTATGCGTACTTTTCCCCTAGACCGTTCTAGTTATGCTTGTCGAGAATCAGAACTGCGAAAATTTTGAGTTTCTCAAGCGTTTCTTACCTCCAAACTGCCATATCTCGCGAACGGATCGACCAATCCGCAAAATTTCTGTTGCATCTAAAAGTAGAAACTCGCCCGATTACAACGGTATGCGTACTTTTCCCCTAGGCCGTTGTAGTTAATCGTTTCGAGCATGAGAACTGCGAAAATTTTGGGTTTCTCAAGCGTTGCTTACCTCCAAACTGCCATATCTCGCGAACGGATTGTCCAATCCGCAAAATTTCTGTTGCATCTGAAAGTAGAAACTCGCCCGATTACAACGGTATGCGTACTTTTCCCCTAGGCCGTTCTAGTTATTCGTTTCGAGCATCAGAACTGTGAAAATTTTGCGTTTCTCAAGCGTTTCTTACCTACAAACTCCCATATCTCGCGAACGGATTGACCAATCCGCAAAATTTCTGTTGCATCTGAAAGTATATACCCGCCCGATTACAACGGTATGCGTACTTTTCCACTAGGCCGTTCTAGTTAATCGTTTCGAGCTTCAGAACTGCGAAAATTTTGAGTTTCTCAAGCGTTTCTTACTTCCAACCTGCCGTATCTCGCGAACGGATTGACCAATCCGCAAAATTTCTGATGCATCTGAAAGTAGAAACTCGCCCGATTGCAACGGTATGCGTACTTTTCCCCTAGGCCGCTCTAGTTATTCGTTTCGAGCATCAGAACTGCGAAAATTTTGTGTTTCTCAAGTGTTTCATACTTCCAAACTGCCATATCTCGCGAACGGATTGACCAATCCGCAAAATTTCTGTTGCATCTGAAAGTAGAAACTCGCCCGATTACAACGGTATGCGTACTTTTCCCCTAGGCCGTTCTAGTTATGCTTGTCGAGCATCAGAACTGAGAAAATTTTGAGTTTCTCAAGCGTTTCTTACCTCCAAACTGCCATATCTCGCGAACGGATCGACCAATCCGCAAAATTTCTGTTGCATCTGAAAGTAGAAACTCGCCCGATTACAACGGTATGCGTACTTTTCCCCTAGGCCGTTGTAGTTAATCGTTTCGAGCATGAGAACTGCGAAAATTTTGGGTTTCTCAAGCGTTGCTTACCTCCAAACTGCCATATCTCGCGAACGGATTGTCCAATCCGCAAAATTTCTGTTGCATCTGAAAGTAGAAACTCGCCCGATTACAACGGTATGCGTACTTTTCCCCTAGGCCGTTCTAGTTATTCGTTTCGAGCATCAGAACTGCGAAAATTTTGTGTTTCTCAAGTGTTTCATACTTCCAAACTGCCATATCTCGCGAACGGATTGACCAATCCGCAAAATTTCTGTTGCATCTGAAAGTAGAAACTCGCCCGATTACAACGGTATGCGTACTTTTCCCCTAGGCCGTTCTAGTTATGCTTGTCGAGCATCAGAACTGCGAAAATTTTGAGTTTCTCAAGCGTTTCTTACCTCCAAACTGCCATATCTCGCGAACGGATCGACCAATCCGCAAAATTTCTGTTGCATCTGAAAGTAGAAACTCGCCCGATTACAACGGTATGCGTACTTTTCCCCTAGTCCGTTCTAGTTATTCGTTTCGAGCATCAGAACTGCGAAAATTTTGAGTTTCTCAAGCGTTTCTTACCTCCAAACTGCCATATCTCGCGAACGGATTGACCAATCCGCAAAATTTCTGTTGCATCTGAAAGTAGAAACTCGCCCGATTACAACGGTATGCGTACTTTTCCCCTAGGCCGTTCTAGTTATTCGTTTCGAGCATCAGAACTGCGAAAATGTTGAGTTTCTCAAGCGTTTCTTACCTACAAACTGCCATATCTCGCGAACGGATTGACCAATCCGCAAAATTTCTGTTGCATCTGAAAGTAGAAACTCGCCCGATTACAACGGTATGCGTACTTTTCCCCTAGACCGTTCTAGTTATGCTTGTCGAGAATCAGAACTGCGAAAATTTTGAGTTTCTCAAGCGTTTCTTACCTCCAAACTGCCATATCTCGCGAACGGATCGACCATTCCGCAAAATTTCTGTTGCATCTGAAAGTAGAAACTCGCCCGATTACAACGGTATGCGTACTTTTCCCCTAGGCCGTTGTAGTTAATCGTTTCGTGCATGAGAACTGCGAAAATTTTGGGTTTCTCAAGCGTTGCTTACCTCCAAACTGCCATATCTCGCGAACGGATTGTCCAATCCGCGAAATTTCTGTTGCATCTGAAAGTAGAAACTCGCCCGATTACAACGGTATGCGTACTTTTCCCCTAGGCCGTTCTAGTTATTCGTTTCGAGCATCAGAACTGTGAAAATTTTGAGTTTCTCAAGCGTTTCTTACCTACAAACTCCCATATCTCGCGAACGGATTGACCAATCCGCAAAATTTCTGTTGCATCTGAAAGTATATACCCGCCCGATTACAACGGTATGCGTACTTTTCCACTAGGCCGTTCTAGTTAATCGTTTCGAGCTTCAGAACTGCGAAAATTTTGAGTTTCTCAAGCGTTTCTTACTTCCAACCTGCCGTATCTCGCGAACGGATTGACCAATCCGCAAAATTTCTGATGCATCTGAAAGTAGAAACTCGCCCGATTGCAACGGTATGCGTACTTTTCCCCTAGGCCGCTCTAGTTATTCGTTTCGAGCATCAGAACTGCGAAAATTTTGTGTTTCTCAAGTGTTTCATACTTCCAAACTGCCATATCTCGCGAACGGATTGACCAATCCGCAAAATTTCTGTTGCATCTGAAAGTAGAAACTCGCCCGATTACAACGGTATGCGTACTTTTCCCCTAGGCCGTTCTAGTTATGCTTGTCGAGCATCAGAACTGCGAAAATTTTGAGTTTCTCAAGCGTTTCTTACCTCCAAACTGCCATATCTCGCGAACGGATCGACCAATCCGCAAAATTTCTGTTGCATCTGAAAGTAGAAACTCGCCCGATTACAACGGTATGCGTACTTTTCCACTAGGCCGTTCTAGTTAATCGTTTCGAGCATCAGAACTGCGAAAACTTTGAGTTTCTCAAGCGTTTCTTACCTCCAAACTGCCATATCTCGCGAACGGATTGTCCAATCCGCAAAATTTCTGTTGCATCTGAAAGTAGAAACTCGCCCGATTACAACGGTATGCGTACTTTTCCCCTAGGCCGTTCTAGTTATTCGTTTCGAGCATCAGAACTGCGAAAATTTTGTGTTTCTCAAGTGTTTCATACTTCCAAACTGCCATATCTCGCGAACGGATTGACCAATCCGCAAAATTTCTGTTGCATCTGAAAGTAGAAACTCGCCCGATTACAACGGTATGCGTACTTTTCCCCTAGGCCGTTCTAGTTATGCTTGTCGAGCATCAGAACTGCGAAAATTTTGAGTTTCTCAAGCGTTTCTTACCTCCAAACTGCCATATCTCGCGAACGGATCGACCAATCCGCAAAATTTCTGTTGCATCTGAAAGTAGAAACTCGCCCGATTACAACGGTATGCGTACTTTTCCCCTAGTCCGTTCTAGTTATTCGTTTCGAGCATCAGAACTGCGAAAATTTTGAGTTTCTCAAGCGTTTCTTACCTCCAAACTGCCATATCTCGCGAACGGATTGACCAATCCGCAAAATTTCTGTTGCATCTGAAAGTAGAAACTCGCCCGATTACAACGGTATGGGTACTTTTCCCCTAGGCCGTTCTAGTTATTCGTTTCGAGCATCAGAACTGCGAAAATGTTGAGTTTCTCAAGCGTTTCTTACCTACAAACTGCCATATCTCGCGAACGGATTGACCAATCCGCAAAATTTCTGTTGCATCTGAAAGTAGAAACTCGCCCGATTACAACGGTATGCGTACTTTTCCCCTAGACCGTTCTAGTTATGCTTGTCGAGAATCAGAACTGCGAAAATTTTGAGTTTCTCAAGCGTTTCTTACCTCCAAACTGCCATATCTCGCGAACGGATCGACCATTCCGCAAAATTTCTGTTGCATCTGAAAGTAGAAACTCGCCCGATTACAACGGTATGCGTACTTTTCCCCTAGGCCGTTGTAGTTAATCGTTTCGTGCATGAGAACTGCGAAAATTTTGGGTTTCTCAAGCGTTGCTTACCTCCAAACTGCCATATCTCGCGAACGGATTGTCCAATCCGCGAAATTTCTGTTGCATCTGAAAGTAGAAACTCGCCCGATTACAACGGTATGCGTACTTTTCCCCTAGGCCGTTCTAGTTATTCGTTTCGAGCATCAGAACTGTGAAAATTTTGAGTTTCTCAAGCGTTTCTTACCTACAAACTCCCATATCTCGCGAACGGATTGACCAATCCGCAAAATTTCTGTTGCATCTGAAAGTAGAAACTCGCCCAATTACAACGGTATGCGTACTTTTCCCCTAGGCCGTTCTAGTTATGCTTGTCGAGCATCAGAACTGCGAAAATTTTGAGTTTCTCAAGCGTTTCTTACCTCCAAACTGCCATATCTCGCGAACGGATCGACCAATCTGCAAAATTTCTGTTGCATCTGAAAGTAGAAACTCGCGCGATTGCAACGGTATGCGTACTTTTCCCCTAGGCCGCTCTAGTTATTCGTTTCGAGCATCAGAACTGCGAAAATTTTGTGTTTCTCAAGTGTTTCATAGTTCCAAACTGCCATATCTCGCGAACGGATTGACCAATCCGCAAAATTTCTGTTGCATCTGAAAGTAGAAACTCGCCCGATTACAACGGTATGCGTACTTTTCCCTTAGGCCGTTCTAGTTATTCGTTTCGAGCATCAGTACTGCGAAAATTTTGTGTTTCTCAAGTGTTTCATACTTCCAAACTGCCATATCTCGCGAACGGATTGACCAATCCGCAAAATTTCTGTTGCATCTGAAAGTAGAAACTCGCCCGATTACAACGGTATGCGTACTTTTCCCCTAGACCGTTCTAGTTATGCTTGTCGAGCATCAGAACTGCGAAAATTTTGAGTTTCTCAAGCGTTTCTTACCTCCAAACTGCCATATCTCGCGAACGGATTGACCAATCCGCAAAATTTCTGTTGCATCTGAAAGTAGAAACTCGCCCGATTACAACAGTATGCGTACTTTTCCACTAGGCCGTTCTAGTTAATCGTTTCGAGCATCAGAACTGCGAAAATTTTGAGTTTCTCAAGCGATTCTTACTTCCAAACTGCCATATCTCGCGAACGGATTGACCAATCCGCAAAATTTCTGATGCATCTGAAAGTAGAAACTCGCCCGATTGCAACGGTATGCGTACTTTTCCCCTAGGCCGCTCTAGTTATTCGTTTCGAGCATCAGAACTGCGAAAATTTTGTGTTTCTCAAGTGTTTCATACTTCCAAACTGCCATATCTCGCGAACGGATTAACCAATCCGCAAAATTTCTGTTGCATCTGAAAGTAGAAACTCGCCCGATTACAACGGTATGCGTACTTTTCCCCTAGGCCGTTGTAGTTAATCGTTTCGAGCATGAGAACTGCGAAAATTTTGGGTTTCTCAAACGTTGCTTACCTCCAAACTGCCATATCTCGCGAACGGATTGTCCAATCCGCAAAATTTCTGTTGCATCTGAAAGTAGAAACTCGCCCGATTACAACAGTATGCGTACTTTTCCACAAGGCCGTTCTAGTTAATCGTTTCGAGCATCAGAACTGCGAAAATTTTGAGTTTCTCAAGCGTTTCTTACTTCCAAACTGCCATATCTCGCGAACGGATTGACCAATCCGCAAAATTTCTGATGCATCTGAAAGTAGAAACTCGCCCGATTGCAACGGTATGCGTACTTTTCCCCTAGGCCGTTCTAGTTATTCGTTTCGAGCATCAGAACTGCGAAAATTTTGTGTTTCTCAAGTGTTTCATACATCCAAACTGCCATATCTCGCGAACGGATTGACCAATCCGCAAAATTTCTGTTGCATCAGAAAGTAGAAACTAGCCCCATTACAACGGTATGAGTAGTTTTCCCCTAGACCGTTCTAGTTATTCGTTTCGAGTATCAGAACCGCGAAAATTTGGAGTTTCTCAAGCGTTTCTTACCCCAAAACTGCCATATCTCGCGAACGGATCGACCAATCCGAAAAGTTTCTGTTGCATCTGAAAGTAGAAACTCCCCCGATTACAACGGTATGCGTACTTTTCTCCTAGGCCGTTGTAGTTATTCGTTTCGAGCATGAGAACTGCGAAAATTTTGGGTTTCTCAAGCGTTGCTTACATCCAAACTGCCATATCTCGCGAACGGATTGTCCAATCCACAAAATTTCTGTTGCATCTGAAAGTAGAAACTCGCCCGATTACAACGGTATGCGTACTTTTCCCCTAGGCCGTTCTAGTTATTCGTTTCGAGCATCAGAACTGCGAAAATGTTGAGTTTCTCAAGCGTTTCTTAACTACAAACTGCCATATCTCGCGAACGGATTGACCAATCCGCAAAATTTCTGTTGCATCTGAAAGTAGAAACTCGCCCGATTACAACGGTATGCGTACTTTTCCCCTAGACCGTTCTAGTTATGCTTGTCGAGAATCAGAACTGCGAAAATTTTGAGTTTCTCAAGCGTTTCTTACCTCCAAACTGCCATATCTCGCGAACGGATCGACCAATCCGCAAAATTTCTGTTGCATCTAAAAGTAGAAACTCGCCCGATTACAACGGTATGCGTACTTTTCCCCTAGGCCGTTGTAGTTAATCGTTTCGAGCATGAGAACTGCGAAAATTTTGGGTTTCTCAAGCGTTGCTTACCTCCAAACTGCCATATCTCGCGAACGGATTGTCCAATCCGCAAAATTTCTGTTGCATCTGAAAGTAGAAACTCGCCCGATTACAACGGTATGCGTACTTTTCCCCTAGGCCGTTCTAGTTATTCGTTTCGAGCATCAGAACTGTGAAAATTTTGCGTTTCTCAAGCGTTTCTTACCTACAAACTCCCATATCTCGCGAACGGATTGACCAATCCGCAAAATTTCTGTTGCATCTGAAAGTATAAACCCGCCCGATTACAACGGTATGCGTACTTTTCCACTAGGCCGTTCTAGTTAATCGTTTCGAGCATCAGAACTGCGAAAATTTTGAGTTTCTCAAGCGTTTCTTACTTCCAACCTGCCGTATCTCGCGAACGGATTGACCAATCCGCAAAATTTCTGATGCATCTGAAAGTAGAAACTCGCCCGATTGCAACGGTATGCGTACTTTTCCCCTAGGCCGCTCTAGTTATTCGTTTCGAGCATCAGAACTGCGAAAATTTTGTGTTTCTCAAGTGTTTCATACTTCCAAACTGCCATATCTCGCGAACGGATTGACCAATCCGCAGAATTTCTGTTGCATCTGAAAGTAGAAACTCGCCCGATTACAACGGTATGCGTACTTTTCCCCTAGGCCGTTCTAGTTATGCTTGTCGAGCATCAGAACTGCGAAAATTTTGAGTTTCTCAAGCGTTTCTTACCTCCAAACTGCCATATCTCGCGAACGGATCGACCAATCCGCAAAATTTCTGTTGCATCTGAAAGTAGAAACTCGCCCGATTACAACGGTATGCGTACTTTTCCCCTAGTCCGTTCTAGTTATTCGTTTCGAGCATCAGAACTGCGAAAATTTTGAGTTTCTCAAGCGTTTCTTACCTCCAAACTGCCATATCTCGCGAACGGATTGACCAATCCGCAAAATTTCTGTTGCATCTGAAAGTAGAAACTCGCCCGATTACAACGGTATGCGTATTTTTCCCCTAGGCCGTTCTAGTTATTCGTTTCGAGCATCAGAACTGCGAAAATGTTGAGTTTCTCAAGCGTTTCTTACCTACAAACTGCCATATCTCGCGAACGGATTGACCAATCCGCAAAATTTCTGTTGCATCTGAAAGTAGAAACTCGCCCGATTACAACGGTATGCGTACTTTTCCCCTAGACCGTTCTAGTTATGCTTGTCGAGAATCAGAACTGCGAAAATTTTGAGTTTCTCAAGCGTTTCTTACCTCCAAACTGCCATATCTCGCGAACGGATCGACCAATCCGCAAAATTTCTGTTGCATCTGAAAGTAGAAACTCGCCCGATTACAACGGTATGCGTACTTTTCCCCTAGGCCGTTGTAGTTAATCGTTTCGAGCATGAGAACTGCGAAAATTTTGGGTTTCTCAAGCGTTGCTTACCTCCAAACTGCCATATCTCGCGAACGGATTGTCCAATCCGCATAATTTCTGTTGCATCTGAAAGTAGAAACTCGCCCGATTACAACGGTATGCGTACTTTTCCCCTAGGCCGTTCTAGTTATTCGTTTCGAGCATCAGAACTGTGAAAATTTTGTGTTTCTCAAGCGTTTCTTACCTACAAACTCCCATATCTCGCGAACGGATTGACCAATCCGCAAAATTTCTGTTGCATCTGAAAGTAGAAACTCGCCCGATTACAACGGTATGCGTACTTTTCCCCTAGGCCGTTCTAGTTATTCGTTTCGAGCATCAGAACTGCGAAAATTTTGAGTTTCTCAAGCGTTTCTTACTTCCAACCTGCCATATCTCGCGAACGGATTGACCAATCCGCAAAATTTCTGATGCATCTGAAAGTAGAAACTCGCCCGATTGCAACGGTATGCGTACTTTTCCCCTAGGCCGCTCTAGTTATTCGTTTCGAACATCAGAACTGCGAAAATTTTGTGTTTCTCAAGTGTTTCATACTTCCAAACTGCCATATCTCGCGAACGGATTGACCAATCCGCAAAATTTCTGTTGCATCTGAAAGTAGAAACTCGCCCAATTACAACGGTATGCGTACTTTTCCCCTAGGCCGTTCTAGTTATGCTTGTCGAGCATCAGAACTGCGAAAATTTTGAGTATCTCAAGCGTTTCTTACCTCCAAACTGCCATATCTCGCGAACGGATCGACCAATCTGCAAAATTTCTGTTGCATCTGAAAGTAGAAACTCGCGCGATTGCAACGGTATGCGTACTTTTCCCCTAGGCCGCTCTAGTTATTCGTTTCGAGCATCAGAACTGCGAAAATTTTGTGTTTCTCAAGTGTTTCATAGTTCCAAACTGCCATATCTCGCGAACGGATTGACCAATCCGCAAAATTTCTGTTGCATCTGAAAGTAGAAACTCGCCCGATTACAACGGTATGCGTACTTTTCCCCTAGGCCGTTCTAGTTATTCGTTTCGAGCATCAGTACTGCGAAAATTTTGTGTTTCTCAAGTGTTTCATACTTCCAAACTGCCATATCTCGCGAACGGATTGACCAATCCGCAAAATTTCTGTTGCATCTGAAAGTAGAAACTCGCCCGATTACAACGGTATGCGTACTTTTCCCCTAGACCGTTCTAGTTATGCTTGTCGAGCATCAGAACTGCGAAAATTTTGAGTTTCTCAAGCGTTTCTTACCTCCAAACTGCCATATCTCGCGAACGGATTGACCAATCCGCAAAATTTCTGTTGCATCTGAAAGTAGAAACTCGCCCGATTACAACGGTATGCGTACTTTTCCCCTAGGCCGTTCTAGTTATGCTTGTCGAGCATCAGAACTGCGAAAATTTTGAGTTTCTCAAGCGTTTCTTACATCCAAACTGCCATATCTCGCGAACGGATCGACCAATCCGCAAAATTTCTGTTGCATCTGAAAGTAGAAACTCGCCCGATTACAACGGTATGCGTACTTTTCCCCTAGTCCGTTCTAGTTATTCGTTTCGAGCATCAGAACTGCGAAAATTTTGAGTTTCTCAAGCGTTTCTTACCTCCAAACTGCCATATCTCGCGAACGGATTGACCAATCCGCAAAATTTCTGTTGCATCTGAAAGTAGAAACTCGCCCGATTACAACGGTATGGGTACTTTTCCCCTAGGCCGTTCTAGTTATTCGTTTCGAGCATCAGAACTGCGAAAATGTTGAGTTTCTCAAGCGTTTCTTACCTACAAACTGCCATATCTCGCGAACGGATTGACCAATCCGCAAAATTTCTGTTGCATCTGAAAGTAGAAACTCGCCCGATTACAACGGTATGCGTACTTTTCCCCTAGACCGTTCTAGTTATGCTTGTCGAGAATCAGAACTGCGAAAATTTTGAGTTTCTCAAGCGTTTCTTACCTCCAAACTGCCATATCTCGCGAACGGATCGACCATTCCGCAAAATTTCTGTTGCATCTGAAAGTAGAAACTCGCCCGATTACAACGGTATGCGTACTTTTCCCCTAGGCCGTTGTAGTTAATCGTTTCGTGCATGAGAACTGCGAAAATTTTGGGTTTCTCAAGCGTTGCTTACCTCCAAACTGCCATATCTCGCGAACGGATTGTCCAATCCGCGAAATTTCTGTTGCATCTGAAAGTAGAAACTCGCCCGATTACAACGGTATGCGTACTTTTCCCCTAGGCCGTTCTAGTTATTCGTTTCGAGCATCAGAACTGTGAAAATTTTGAGTTTCTCAAGCGTTTCTTACCTACAAACTCCCATATCTCGCGAACGGATTGACCAATCCGCAAAATTTCTGTTGCATCTGAAAGTAGAAACTCGCCCAATTACAACGGTATGCGTACTTTTCCCCTAGGCCGTTCTAGTTATGCTTGTCGAGCATCAGAACTGCGAAAATTTTGAGTTTCTCAAGCGTTTCTTACCTCCAAACTGCCATATCTCGCGAACGGATCGACCAATCTGCAAAATTTCTGTTGCATCTGAAAGTAGAAACTCGCGCGATTGCAACGGTATGCGTACTTTTCCCCTAGGCCGCTCTAGTTATTCGTTTCGAGCATCAGAACTGCGAAAATTTTGTGTTTCTCAAGTGTTTCATAGTTCCAAACTGCCATATCTCGCGAACGGATTGACCAATCCGCAAAATTTCTGTTGCATCTGAAAGTAGAAACTCGCCCGATTACAACGGTATGCGTACTTTTCCCTTAGGCCGTTCTAGTTATTCGTTTCGAGCATCAGTACTGCGAAAATTTTGTGTTTCTCAAGTGTTTCATACTTCCAAACTGCCATATCTCGCGAACGGATTGACCAATCCGCAAAATTTCTGTTGCATCTGAAAGTAGAAACTCGCCCGATTACAACGGTATGCGTACTTTTCCCCTAGACCGTTCTAGTTATGCTTGTCGAGCATCAGAACTGCGAAAATTTTGAGTTTCTCAAGCGTTTCTTACCTCCAAACTGCCATATCTCGCGAACGGATTGACCAATCCGCAAAATTTCTGTTGCATCTGAAAGTAGAAACTCGCCCGATTACAACAGTATGCGTACTTTTCCACTAGGCCGTTCTAGTTAATCGTTTCGAGCATCAGAACTGCGAAAATTTTGAGTTTCTCAAGCGATTCTTACTTCCAAACTGCCATATCTCGCGAACGGATTGACCAATCCGCAAAATTTCTGATGCATCTGAAAGTAGAAACTCGCCCGATTGCAACGGTATGCGTACTTTTCCCCTAGGCCGCTCTAGTTATTCGTTTCGAGCATCAGAACTGCGAAAATTTTGTGTTTCTCAAGTGTTTCATACTTCCAAACTGCCATATCTCGCGAACGGATTAACCAATCCGCAAAATTTCTGTTGCATCTGAAAGTAGAAACTCGCCCGATTACAACGGTATGCGTACTTTTCCCCTAGGCCGTTGTAGTTAATCGTTTCGAGCATGAGAACTGCGAAAATTTTGGGTTTCTCAAACGTTGCTTACCTCCAAACTGCCATATCTCGCGAACGGATTGTCCAATCCGCAAAATTTCTGTTGCATCTGAAAGTAGAAACTCGCCCGATTACAACAGTATGCGTACTTTTCCACAAGGCCGTTCTAGTTAATCGTTTCGAGCATCAGAACTGCGAAAATTTTGAGTTTCTCAAGCGTTTCTTACTTCCAAACTGCCATATCTCGCGAACGGATTGACCAATCCGCAAAATTTCTGATGCATCTGAAAGTAGAAACTCGCCCGATTGCAACGGTATGCGTACTTTTCCCCTAGGCCGTTCTAGTTATTCGTTTCGAGCATCAGAACTGCGAAAATTTTGTGTTTCTCAAGTGTTTCATACATCCAAACTGCCATATCTCGCGAACGGATTGACCAATCCGCAAAATTTCTGTTGCATCAGAAAGTAGAAACTAGCCCCATTACAACGGTATGAGTAGTTTTCCCCTAGACCGTTCTAGTTATTCGTTTCGAGTATCAGAACCGCGAAAATTTGGAGTTTCTCAAGCGTTTCTTACCCCAAAACTGCCATATCTCGCGAACGGATCGACCAATCCGAAAAGTTTCTGTTGCATCTGAAAGTAGAAACTCCCCCGATTACAACGGTATGCGTACTTTTCTCCTAGGCCGTTGTAGTTATTCGTTTCGAGCATGAGAACTGCGAAAATTTTGGGTTTCTCAAGCGTTGCTTACATCCAAACTGCCATATCTCGCGAACGGATTGTCCAATCCACAAAATTTCTGTTGCATCTGAAAGTAGAAACTCGCCCGATTACAACGGTATGCGTACTTTTCCCCTAGGCCGTTCTAGTTATTCGTTTCGAGCATCAGAACTGCGAAAATGTTGAGTTTCTCAAGCGTTTCTTAACTACAAACTGCCATATCTCGCGAACGGATTGACCAATCCGCAAAATTTCTGTTGCATCTGAAAGTAGAAACTCGCCCGATTACAACGGTATGCGTACTTTTCCCCTAGACCGTTCTAGTTATGCTTGTCGAGAATCAGAACTGCGAAAATTTTGAGTTTCTCAAGCGTTTCTTACCTCCAAACTGCCATATCTCGCGAACGGATCGACCAATCCGCAAAATTTCTGTTGCATCTAAAAGTAGAAACTCGCCCGATTACAACGGTATGCGTACTTTTCCCCTAGGCCGTTGTAGTTAATCGTTTCGAGCATGAGAACTGCGAAAATTTTGGGTTTCTCAAGCGTTGCTTACCTCCAAACTGCCATATCTCGCGAACGGATTGTCCAATCCGCAAAATTTCTGTTGCATCTGAAAGTAGAAACTCGCCCGATTACAACGGTATGCGTACTTTTCCCCTAGGCCGTTCTAGTTATTCGTTTCGAGCATCAGAACTGTGAAAATTTTGCGTTTCTCAAGCGTTTCTTACCTACAAACTCCCATATCTCGCGAACGGATTGACCAATCCGCAAAATTTCTGTTGCATCTGAAAGTATAAACCCGCCCGATTACAACGGTATGCGTACTTTTCCACTAGGCCGTTCTAGTTAATCGTTTCGAGCATCAGAACTGCGAAAATTTTGAGTTTCTCAAGCGTTTCTTACTTCCAACCTGCCGTATCTCGCGAACGGATTGACCAATCCGCAAAATTTCTGATGCATCTGAAAGTAGAAACTCGCCCGATTGCAACGGTATGCGTACTTTTCCCCTAGGCCGCTCTAGTTATTCGTTTCGAGCATCAGAACTGCGAAAATTTTGTGTTTCTCAAGTGTTTCATACTTCCAAACTGCCATATCTCGCGAACGGATTGACCAATCCGCAGAATTTCTGTTGCATCTGAAAGTAGAAACTCGCCCGATTACAACGGTATGCGTACTTTTCCCCTAGGCCGTTCTAGTTATGCTTGTCGAGCATCAGAACTGCGAAAATTTTGAGTTTCTCAAGCGTTTCTTACCTCCAAACTGCCATATCTCGCGAACGGATCGACCAATCCGCAAAATTTCTGTTGCATCTGAAAGTAGAAACTCGCCCGATTACAACGGTATGCGTACTTTTCCCCTAGTCCGTTCTAGTTATTCGTTTCGAGCATCAGAACTGCGAAAATTTTGAGTTTCTCAAGCGTTTCTTACCTCCAAACTGCCATATCTCGCGAACGGATTGACCAATCCGCAAAATTTCTGTTGCATCTGAAAGTAGAAACTCGCCCGATTACAACGGTATGCGTATTTTTCCCCTAGGCCGTTCTAGTTATTCGTTTCGAGCATCAGAACTGCGAAAATGTTGAGTTTCTCAAGCGTTTCTTACCTACAAACTGCCATATCTCGCGAACGGATTGACCAATCCGCAAAATTTCTGTTGCATCTGAAAGTAGAAACTCGCCCGATTACAACGGTATGCGTACTTTTCCCCTAGACCGTTCTAGTTATGCTTGTCGAGAATCAGAACTGCGAAAATTTTGAGTTTCTCAAGCGTTTCTTACCTCCAAACTGCCATATCTCGCGAACGGATCGACCAATCCGCAAAATTTCTGTTGCATCTGAAAGTAGAAACTCGCCCGATTACAACGGTATGCGTACTTTTCCCCTAGGCCGTTGTAGTTAATCGTTTCGAGCATGAGAACTGCGAAAATTTTGGGTTTCTCAAGCGTTGCTTACCTCCAAACTGCCATATCTCGCGAACGGATTGTCCAATCCGCATAATTTCTGTTGCATCTGAAAGTAGAAACTCGCCCGATTACAACGGTATGCGTACTTTTCCCCTAGGCCGTTCTAGTTATTCGTTTCGAGCATCAGAACTGTGAAAATTTTGTGTTTCTCAAGCGTTTCTTACCTACAAACTCCCATATCTCGCGAACGGATTGACCAATCCGCAAAATTTCTGTTGCATCTGAAAGTAGAAACTCGCCCGATTACAACGGTATGCGTACTTTTCCCCTAGGCCGTTCTAGTTATTCGTTTCGAGCATCAGAACTGCGAAAATTTTGAGTTTCTCAAGCGTTTCTTACTTCCAACCTGCCATATCTCGCGAACGGATTGACCAATCCGCAAAATTTCTGATGCATCTGAAAGTAGAAACTCGCCCGATTGCAACGGTATGCGTACTTTTCCCCTAGGCCGCTCTAGTTATTCGTTTCGAACATCAGAACTGCGAAAATTTTGTGTTTCTCAAGTGTTTCATACTTCCAAACTGCCATATCTCGCGAACGGATTGACCAATCCGCAAAATTTCTGTTGCATCTGAAAGTAGAAACTCGCCCAATTACAACGGTATGCGTACTTTTCCCCTAGGCCGTTCTAGTTATGCTTGTCGAGCATCAGAACTGCGAAAATTTTGAGTATCTCAAGCGTTTCTTACCTCCAAACTGCCATATCTCGCGAACGGATCGACCAATCTGCAAAATTTCTGTTGCATCTGAAAGTAGAAACTCGCGCGATTGCAACGGTATGCGTACTTTTCCCCTAGGCCGCTCTAGTTATTCGTTTCGAGCATCAGAACTGCGAAAATTTTGTGTTTCTCAAGTGTTTCATAGTTCCAAACTGCCATATCTCGCGAACGGATTGACCAATCCGCAAAATTTCTGTTGCATCTGAAAGTAGAAACTCGCCCGATTACAACGGTATGCGTACTTTTCCCCTAGGCCGTTCTAGTTATTCGTTTCGAGCATCAGTACTGCGAAAATTTTGTGTTTCTCAAGTGTTTCATACTTCCAAACTGCCATATCTCGCGAACGGATTGACCAATCCGCAAAATTTCTGTTGCATCTGAAAGTAGAAACTCGCCCGATTACAACGGTATGCGTACTTTTCCCCTAGACCGTTCTAGTTATGCTTGTCGAGCATCAGAACTGCGAAAATTTTGAGTTTCTCAAGCGTTTCTTACCTCCAAACTGCCATATCTCGCGAACGGATTGACCAATCCGCAAAATTTCTGTTGCATCTGAAAGTAGAAACTCGCCCGATTACAACAGTATGCGTACTTTTCCACTAGGCCGTTCTAGTTAATCGTTTCGAGCATCAGAACTGCGAAAATTTTGAGTTTCTCAAGCGTTTCTTACTTCCAAACTGCCATATCTCGCGAACGGATTGACCAATCCGCAAAATTTCTGATGCATCTGAAAGTAGAAACTCGCCCGATTGCAACGGTATGCGTACTTTTCCCCTAGGCCGCTCTAGTTATTCGTTTCGAGCATCAGAACTGCGAAAATTTTGTGTTTCTCAAGTGTTTCATACTTCCAAACTGCCATATCTCGCGAACGGATTAACCAATCCGCAAAATTTCTATTGCATCTGAAAGTAGAAACTCGCCCGATTACAACGGTATGCGTACTTTTCCCCTAGGCCGTTCTAGTTATTCGTTTCGAGCATCAGAACTGCGAAAATGTTGAGTTTCTCAAGCGTTTCTTACCTACAAACTGCCATATCTCGCGAACGGATTGACCAATCCGCAAAATTTCTGTTGCATCTGAAAGTAGAAACTCGCCCGATTACAACGGTATGCGTACTTTTCCCCTAGACCGTTCTAGTTATGCTTGTCGAGAATCAGAACTGCGAAAATTTTGAGTTTCTCAAGCGTTTCTTACCTCCAAACTGCCATATCTCGCGAACGGATCGACCAATCCGCAAAATTTCTGTTGCATCTGAAAGTAGAAACTCGCCCGATTACAACGGTATGCGTACTTTTCCCCTAGGCCGTTGTAGTTAATCGTTTCGAGCATGAGAACTGCGAAAATTTTGGGTTTCTCAAACGTTGCTTACCTCCAAACTGCCATATCTCGCGAACGGATTGTCCAATCCGCAAAATTTCTGTTGCATCTGAAAGTAGAAACTCGCCCGATTACAACGGTATGCGTACTTTTCCCCTAGGCCGTTCTAGTTATTCGTTTCGAGCATCAGAACTGTGAAAATTTTGAGTTTCTCAAGCGTTTCTTACCTACAAACTCCCATATCTCGCGAACGGATTGACCAATCCGCAAAATTTCTGTTGCATCTGAAAGTAGAAACTCGCGCGATTACAACGGTATGCGTACTTTTCCCCTAGACCGTTCTAGTTATGCTTGTCAAGCATCAGAACTGCGAAAATTTTGAGTTTCTCAAGCGTTTCTTACCTCCAAACTGCCATATCTCGCGAACGGATTGACCAATCCGCAAAATTTCTGTTGCATCTGAAAGTAGAAACTCGCCCGATTACAACGGTATGCGTACTTTTCCCCTAGGCCGTTCTAGTTATTCGTTTCGAGCATCAGAACTGCGAAAATGTTGAGTTTCTCAAGTGTTTCATACTTCCAAACTGCCATATCTCGCGAACGGATTGACCAATCCGCAAAATTTCTGTTGCATCTGAAAGTAGAAACTCGCGCGATTACAACGGTATGCGTACTTTTCCACTAGGCCGTTCTAGTTAATCGTTTCGAGCATCAGAACTGCGAAAATTTTGAGTTTCTCAAGCGTTTCTTACTTCCAAACTGCCATATCTCGCGAACGGATTGACCAATCCGCAAAATTTCTGATGCATCTGAAAGTAGAAACTCGCCCGATTGCAACGGTATGCGTACTTTTCCCCTAGGCCGCTCTAGTTATTCGTTTCGAGCATCAGAACTGCGAAAATTTTGTGTTTCTCAAGTGTTTCATACTTCCAAACTGCCATATCTCGCGAACGGATTAACCAATCCGCAAAATTTCTATTGCATCTGAAAGTAGAAACTCGCCCGATTACAACGGTATGCGTACTTTTCCCCTAGGCCGTTCTAGTTATTCGTTTCGAGCATCAGAACTGCGAAAATGTTGAGTTTCTCAAGCGTTTCTTACCTACAAACTGCCATATCTCGCGAACGGATTGACCAATCCGCAAAATTTCTGTTGCATCTGAAAGTAGAAACTCGCCCGATTACAACGGTATGCGTACTTTTCCCCTAGACCGTTCTAGTTATGCTTGTCGAGAATCAGAACTGCGAAAATTTTGAGTTTCTCAAGCGTTTCTTACCTCCAAACTGCCATATCTCGCGAACGGATTGACCAATCCGCAAAATTTCTGTTGCATCTGAAAGTAGAAACTCGCCCGATTACAACGGTATGCGTACTTTTCCACTAGGCCGTTCTAGTTAATCGTTTCGAGCATCAGAACTGCGAAAATTTTGAGTTTCTCAAGCGTTTCTTACTTCCAAACTGCCATATCTCGCGAACGGATTGACCAATCCGCAAAATTTCTGATGCATCTGAAAGTAGAAACTCGCCCGATTGCAACGGTATGCGTACTTTTCCCCTAGGCCGCTCTAGTTATTCGTTTCGAGCATCAGAACTGCGAAAATTTTGTGTTTCTCAAGTGTTTCATACTTCCAAACTGCCATATCTCGCGAACGGATTGACCAATCCGCAAAATTTCTGTTGCATCAGAAAGTAGAAACTAGCCCCATTACAACGGTATGAGTAGTTTTCCCCTAGACCGTTCTAGTTATTCGTTTCGAGTATCAGAACTGCGAAAATTTGGAGTTTCTCAAGCGTTTCTTACCTCCAAACTGCCATATCTCGCGAACGGATCGACCAATCCGCAAAATTTCTGTTGCATCTGAAAGTAGAAACTCGCCCGATTACAACGGTATGCGTACTTTTCCCCTAGGCCGTTGTAGTTAATCGTTTCGAGCATGAGAACTGCGAAAATTTTGGGTTTCTCAAACGTTGCTTACCTCCAAACTGCCATATCTCGCGAACGGATTGTCCAATCCGCAAAATTTCTGTTGCATCTGAAAGTAGAAACTCGCCCGATTACAACAGTATGCGTACTTTTCCACAAGGCCGTTCTAGTTAATCGTTTCGAGCATCAGAACTGCGAAAATTTTGAGTTTCTCAAGCGTTTCTTACTTCCAAACTGCCATATCTCGCGAACGGATTGACCAATCCGCAAAATTTCTGATGCATCTGAAAGTAGAAACTCGCCCGATTGCAACGGTATGCGTACTTTTCCCCTAGGCCGCTCTAGTTATTCGTTTCGAGCATCAGAACTGCGAAAATTTTGTGTTTCTCAAGTGTTTCATACTTCCAAACTGCCATATCTCGCGAACGGATTGACCAATCCGCAAAATTTCTGTTGCATCAGAAAGTAGAAACTAGCCCCATTACAACGGTATGAGTAGTTTTCCCCTAGGCCGTTGTAGTTATTCGTTTCGAGCATGAGAACTGCGAAAATTTTGGGTTTCTCAAGCGTTGCTTACATCCAAATTGCCATATCTCGCGAACGGATTGTCCAATCCACAAAATTTCTGTTGCATCTGAAAGTAGAAACTCGCCCGATTACAACGGTATGCGTACTTTTCCCCTAGGCCGTTCTAGTTATTCGTTTCGAGCATCAGAACTGCGAAAATGTTGAGTTTCTCAAGCGTTTCTTAACTACAAACTGCCATATCTCGCGAACGGATTGACCAATCCGCAAAATTTCTGTTGCATCTGAAAGTAGAAACTCGCCCGATTACAACGGTATGCGTACTTTTCCCCTAGACCGTTCTAGTTATGCTTGTCGAGAATCAGAACTGCGAAAATTTTGAGTTTCTCAAGCGTTTCTTACCTCCAAACTGCCATATCTCGCGAACGGATCGACCAATCCGCAAAATTTCTGTTGCATCTAAAAGTAGAAACTCGCCCGATTACAACGGTATGCGTACTTTTCCCCTAGGCCGTTGTAGTTAATCGTTTCGAGCATGAGAACTGCGAAAATTTTGGGTTTCTCAAGCGTTGCTTACCTCCAAACTGCCATATCTCGCGAACGGATTGTCCAATCCGCAAAATTTCTGTTGCATCTGAAAGTAGAAACTCGCCCGATTACAACGGTATGCGTACTTTTCCCCTAGGCCGTTCTAGTTATTCGTTTCGAGCATCAGAACTGTGAAAATTTTGCGTTTCTCAAGCGTTTCTTACCTACAAACTCCCATATCTCGCGAACGGATTGACCAATCCCCAAAATTTCTGTTGCATCTGAAAGTATAAACCCGCCCGATTACAACGGTATGCGTACTTTTCCACTAGGCCGTTCTAGTTAATCGTTTCGAGCATCAGAACTGCGAAAATTTTGAGTTTCTCAAGCGTTTCTTACTTCCAACCTGCCGTATCTCGCGAACGGATTGACCAATCCGCAAAATTTCTGATGCATCTGAAAGTAGAAACTCGCCCGATTGCAACGGTATGCGTACTTTTCCCCTAGGCCGCTCTAGTTATTCGTTTCGAGCATCAGAACTGCGAAAATTTTGTGTTTCTCAAGTGTTTCATACTTCCAAACTGCCATATCTCGCGAACGGATTGACCAATCCGCAGAATTTCTGTTGCATCTGAAAGTAGAAACTCGCCCGATTACAACGGTATGCGTACTTTTCCCCTAGGCCGTTCTAGTTATGCTTGTCGAGCATCAGAACTGCGAAAATTTTGAGTTTCTCAAGCGTTTCTTACCTCCAAACTGCCATATCTCGCGAACGGATCGACCAATCCGCAAAATTTCTGTTGCATCTGAAAGTAGAAACTCGCCCGATTACAACGGTGTGCGTACTTTTCCCCTAGTCCGTTCTAGTTATTCGTTTCGAGCATCAGAACTGCGAAAATTTTGAGTTTCTCAAGCGTTTCTTACCTCCAAACTGCCATATCTCGCGAACGGATTGACCAATCCGCAAAATTTCTGTTGCATCTGAAAGTAGAAACTCGCCCGATTACAACGGTATGCGTACTTTTCCCCTAGGCCGTTCTAGTTATTCGTTTCGAGCATCAGAACTGCGAAAATGTTGAGTTTCTCAAGCGTTTCTTACCTACAAACTGCCATATCTCGCGAACGGATTGACCAATCCGCAAAATTTCTGTTGCATCTGAAAGTAGAAACTCGCCCGATTACAACGGTATGCGTACTTTTCCCCTAGACCGTTCTAGTTATGCTTGTCGAGAATCAGAACTGCGAAAATTTTGAGTTTCTCAAGCGTTTCTTACCTCCAAACTGCCATATCTCGCGAACGGATCGACCAATCCGCAAAATTTCTGTTGCATCTGAAAGTAGAAACTCGCCCGATTACAACGGTATGCGTACTTTTCCCCTAGGCCGTTGTAGTTAATCGTTTCGAGCATGAGAACTGCGAAAATTTTGGGTTTCTCAAGCGTTGCTTACCTCCAAACTGCCATATCTCGCGAACGGATTGTCCAATCCGCAAAATTTCTGTTGCATCTGAAAGTAGAAACTCGCCCGATTACAACGGTATGCGTGCTTTTCCCCTAGGCCGTTCTAGTTATTCGTTTCGAGCATCAGAACTGCGAAAATTTTGAGTTTCTCAAGCGTTTCTTACTTCCAACCTGCCATATCTCGCGAACGGATTGACCAATCCGCAAAATTTCTGATGCATCTGAAAGTAGAAACTCGCCCGATTGCAACGGTATGCGTACTTTTCCCCTAGGCCGCTCTAGTTATTCGTTTCGAACATCAGAACTGCGAAAATTTTGTGTTTCTCAAGTGTTTCATAGTTCCAAACTGCCATATCTCGCGAACGGATTGACCAATCCGCAAAATTTCTGTTGCATCTGAAAGTAGAAACTCGCCCGATTACAACGGTATGCGTACTTTTCCCCTAGGCCGTTCTAGTTATTCGTTTCAAGCATCAGTACTGCGAAAATTTTGTGTTTCTCAAGTGTTTCATACTTCCAAACTGCCATATCTCGCGAACGGATTGACCAATCCGCAAAATTTCTGTTGCATCTGAAAGTAGAAACTCGCCCGATTACAACGGTATGCGTACTTTTCCCCTAGACCGTTCTAGTTATGCTTGTCGAGCATCAGAACTGCGAAAATTTTGAGTTTCTCAAGCGTTTCTTACCTCCAAACTGCCATATCTCGCGAACGGATTGACCAATCCGCAAAATTTCTGTTGCATCTGAAAGTAGAAACTCGCCCGATTACAACAGTATGCGTACTTTTCCACTAGGCCGTTCTAGTTAATCGTTTCGAGCATCAGAACTGCGAAAATTTTGAGTTTCTCAAGCGTTTCTTACTTCCAAACTGCCATATCTCGCGAACGGATTGACCAATCCGCAAAATTTCTGATGCATCTGAAAGTAGAAACTCGCCCGATTGCAACGGTATGCGTACTTTTCCCCTAGGCCGCTCTAGTTATTCGTTTCGAGCATCAGAACTGCGAAAATTTTGTGTTTCTCAAGTGTTTCATACTTCCAAACTGCCATATCTCGCGAACGGATTAACCAATCCGCAAAATATCTATTGCATCTGAAAGTAGAAACTCGCCCGATTACAACGGTATGCGTACTTTTCCCCTAGGCCGTTCTAGTTATTCGTTTCGAGCATCAGAACTGCGAAAATGTTGAGTTTCTCAAGCGTTTCTTACCTACAAACTGCCATATCTCGCGAACGGATTGACCAATCCGCAAAATTTCTGTTGCATCTGAAAGTAGAAACTCGCCCGATTACAACGGTATGCGTACTTTTCCCCTAGACCGTTCTAGTTATGCTTGTCGAGAATCAGAACTGCGAAAATTTTGAGTTTCTCAAGCGTTTCTTACCTCCAAACTGCCATATCTCGCGAACGGATCGACCAATCCGCAAAATTTCTGTTGCATCTGAAAGTAGAAACTCGCCCGATTACAACGGTATGCGTACTTTTCCCCTAGGCCGTTGTAGTTAATCGTTTCGAGCATGAGAACTGCGAAAATTTTGGGTTTCTCAAACGTTGCTTACCTCCAAACTGCCATATCTCGCGAACGGATTGTCCAATCCGCAAAATTTCTGTTGCATCTGAAAGTAGAAACTCGCCCGATTACAACGGTATGCGTACTTTTCCCCTAGTCCGTTCTAGTTATTCGTTTCGAGCATCAGAACTGTGAAAATTTTGAGTTTCTCAAGCGTTTCTTACCTACAAACTCCCATATCTCGCGAACGGATTGACCAATCCGCAAAATTTCTGTTGCATCTGAAAGTAGAAACTCGCGCGATTACAACGGTATGCGTACTTTTCCCCTAGACCGTTCTAGTTATGCTTGTCGAGCATCAGAACTGCGAAAATTTTGAGTTTCTCAAGCGTTTCTTACCTCCAAACTGCCATATCTCGCGAACGGATTGACCAATCCGCAAAATTTCTGTTGCATCTGAAAGTAGAAACTCGCCCGATTACAACGGTATGCGTACTTTTCCACTAGGCCGTTCTAGTTAATCGTTTCGAGCATCAGAACTGCGAAAATTTTGAGTTTCTCAAGCGTTTCTTACTTCCAAACTGCCATATCTCGCGAACGGATTGACCAATCCGCAAAATTTCTGATGCATCTGAAAGTAGAAACTCGCCCGATTGCAACGGTATGCGTACTTTTCCCCTAGGCCGCTCTAGTTATTCGTTTCGAGCATCAGAACTGCGAAAATTTTGTGTTTCTCAAGTGTTTCATACTTCCAAACTGCCATATCTCGCGAACGGATTGACCAATCCGCAAAATTTCTATTGCATCTGAAAGTAGAAACTCGCCCGATTACAACGGTATGCGTACTTTTCCCCTAGGCCGTTCTAGTTATTCGTTTCGAGCATCAGAACTGTGAAAATTTTGAGTTTCTCAAGCGTTTCTTACCTACAAACTCCCATATCTCGCGAACGGATTGACCAATCCGCAAAATTTCTGTTGCATCTGAAAGTAGAAACTCGCCCGATTACAACGGTATGCGTACTTTTCCCCTATTCCGTTCTAGTTATTCGTTTCGAGCATCAGAACTGCGAAAATTTTGAGTTTCTCAAGCGTTTCTTACCTCCAAACTGCCATATCTCGCGAACAGATTGACCAATCCGCAAAATTTCTGTTGCATCTGAAAGTAGAAACTCGCCCGATTACAACGGTATGCGTACTTTTCCCCTAGGCCGTTCTAGTTATTCGTTTCGAGCATCAGAACTGCGAAAATGTTAATTTTCTCAAGCGTTTCTTACCTACAAACTGCCATATCTCGCGAACGGATTGACCAATCCGCAAAATTTCTGTTGCATCTGAAAGTAGAAACTCGCCCGATTACAACGGTATGCGTACTTTTCACCTAGACCGTTCTAGTTATGCTTGTCGAGCATCAGAACTGCGAAAATTTTGAGTTTCTCAAGCGTTTCTTACCTCCAAACTGCCATATCTCGCGAACGGATTGACCAATCCGCAAAATTTCTGTTGCATCTGAAAGTAGAAACTCGCCCGATTACAACAGTATGCGTACTTTTCCACAAGGCCGTTCTAGTTAATCGTTTCGAGCATCAGAACTGCGAAAATTTTGAGTTTCTCAAGCGTTTCTTACTTCCAAACTGCCATATCTCGCGAACGGATTGACCAATCCGCAAAATTTCTGATGCATCTGAAAGTAGAAACTCGCCCGATTGCAACGGTATGCGTACTTTTACCCTAGGCCGCTCTAGTTATTCGTTTCGAGCATCAGAACTGCGAAAATTTTGTGTTTCTCAAGTGTTTCATACTTCCAAACTGCCATATCTCGCGAACGGATTGACCAATCCGCAAAATTTCTGTTGCATCAGAAAGTAGAAACTAGCCCCATTACAACGGTATGAGTAGTTTTCCCCTAGACCGTTCTAGTTATTCGTTTCGAGTATCAGAACTGCGAAAATTTGGAGTTTCTCAAGCGTTTCTTACCCCAAAACTGCCATATCTCGCGAACGGATCGACCAATCCGAAAAGTTTCTGTTGCATCTGAAAGTAGAAACTCCCCCGATTACAACGGTATGCGTACTTTTCCCCTAGGCCGTTGTAGTTATTCGTTTCGAGCATGAGAACTGCGAAAATTTTGGGTTTCTCAAGCGTTGCTTACATCCAAACTGCCATATCTCGCGAACGGATTGTCCAATCCACAAAATTTCTGTTGCATCTGAAAGTAGAAACTCGCCCGATTACAACGGTATGCGTACTTTTCCCCTAGACCGTTCTAGTTATGCTTGTCGAGCATCAGAACTGCGAAAATTTTGAGTTTCTCAAGCGTTTCTTACCTCCAAACTGCCATATCTCGCGAACGGATTGACCAATCCGCAAAATTTCTGTTGCATCTGAAAGTAGAAACTCGCCCGATTACAACGGTATGCGTACTTTTCCACTAGGCCGTTCTAGTTAATCGTTTCGAGCATCAGAACTGCGAAAATTTTGAGTTTCACAAGCGTTTCTTACTTCCAACCTGCCATATCTCGCGAACGGATTGACCAATCCGCAAAATTTCTGATGCATCTGAAAGTAGAAACTCGCCCGATTGCAACGGTATGCGTACTTTTCCCCTAGGCCGCTCTAGTTATTCGTTTCGAGCATCAGAACTGCGAAAATTTTGTGTTTCTCAAGTGTTTCATACTTCCAAACTGCCATATCTCGCGAACGGATTGACCAATCCGCAAAATTTCTGTTGCATCAGAAAGTAGAAACTAGCCCCATTACAACGGTATGAGTAGTTTTCCCCTAGACCGTTCTAGTTATTCGTTTCGAGTATCAGAACTGCGAAAATTTGGAGTTTCTCAAGCGTTTCTTACCCCAAAACTGCCATATCTCGCGAACGGATCGACCAATCCGAAAAGTTTCTGTTGCATCTGAAAGTAGAAACTCGCCCGATTACAACGGTATGCGTACTTTTCCCCTAGGCCGTTGTAGTTATTCGTTTCGAGCATGAGAACTGCGAAAATTTTGGGTTTCTCAAGCGTTGCTTACCTCCAAACTGCCATATCTCGCGAACGGATTGTCCAATCCGCAAAATTTCTGTTGCATCTGAAAGTAGAAACTCGCCCGATTACAACGGTATGCGTACTTTTCCCCTAGGCCGTTCTAGTTATTCGTTTCGAGAATCAGAACTGCGAAAATGTTGAGTTTCTCAAGCGTTTCTTACCCACAAACTGCCATATCTCGCGAACGGATTGACCAATCCGCAAAATTTCTGTTGCATCTGAAAGTAGAAACTCGCCCGATTACAACGGTATGCGTACTTTTCCCCTAGACCGTTCTAGTTATGCTTGTCGAGCATCAGAACTGCGAAAATTTTGAGTTTCTCAAGCGTTTCTTACCTCCAAACTGCCATATCTCGCGAACGGATTGACCAATCCGCAAAATTTCTGTTGCATCTGAAAGTAGAAACTCGCCCGATTACAACGGTATGCGTACTTTTACCCTAGGCCGCTCTAGTTATTCGTTTCGAGCATCAGAACTGCGAAAATTTTGAGTTTCTCAAGCGTTTCTTACTTCCAAACTGCCATATCTCGCGAACGGATTGACCAATCCGCAAAATTTCTGATGCATCTGAAAGTAGAAACTCGCCCGATTGCAACGGTATGCGTACTTTTACCCTAGGCCGCTCTAGTTATTCGTTTCGAGCATCAGAACTGCGAAAATTTTGTGTTTCTCAAGTGTTTCATACTTCCAAACTGCCATATCTCGCGAACGGATTGACCAATCCGCAAAATTTCTGTTGCATCAGAAAGTAGAAACTAGCCCCATTACAACGGTATGAGTAGTTTTCCCCTAGACCGTTCTAGTTATTCGTTTCGAGTATCAGAACTGCGAAAATTTGGAGTTTCTCAAGCGTTTCTTACCCCAAAACTGCCATATCTCGCGAACGGATCGACCAATCCGAAAAGTTTCTGTTGCATCTGAAAGTAGAAACTCCCCCGATTACAACGGTATGCGTACTTTTCCCCTAGGCCGTTGTAGTTATTCGTTTCGAGCATGAGAACTGCGAAAATTTTGGGTTTCTCAAGCGTTGCTTACATCCAAACTGCCATATCTCGCGAACGGATTGTCCAATCCACAAAATTTCTGTTGCATCTGAAAGTAGAAACTCGCCCGATTACAACGGTATGCGTACTTTTCCCCTAGGCCGTTCTAGTTATTCGTTTCGAGAATCAGAACTGCGAAAATGTTGAGTTTCTCAAGCGTTTCTTACCCACAAACTGCCATATCTCGCGAACGGATTGACCAATCCGCAAAATTTCTGTTGCATCTGAAAGTAGAAACTCGCCCGATTACAACGGTATGCGTACTTTTCCCCTAGACCGTTCTAGTTATGCTTGTCGAGCATCAGAACTGCGAACATTTTGAGTTTCTCAAGCGTTTCTTACCTCCAAACTGCCATATCTCGCGAACGGATTGACCAATCCGCAAAATTTCTGTTGCATCTGAAAGTAGAAACTCGCCCGATTACAACGGTATGCGTACTTTTCCACTAGGCCGTTCTAGTTAATCGTTTCGAGCATCAGAACTGCGAAAATTTTGAGTTTCACAAGCGTTTCTTACTTCCAACCTGCCATATCTCGCGAACGGATTGACCAATCCGCAAAATTTCTGATGCATCTGAAAGTAGAAACTCGCCCGATTGCAACGGTATGCGTACTTTTCCCCTAGGCCGCTCTAGTTATTCGTTTCGAGCATCAGAACTGCGAAAATTTTGTGTTTCTCAAGTGTTTCATACTTCCAAACTGCCATATCTCGCGAACGGATTGACCAATCCGCAAAATTTCTGTTGCATCAGAAAGTAGAAACTAGCCCCATTACAACGGTATGAGTAGTTTTCCCCTAGACCGTTCTAGTTATTCGTTTCGAGTATCAGAACTGCGAAAATTTGGAGTTTCTCAAGCGTTTCTTACCCCAAAACTGCCATATCTCGCGAACGGATCGACCAATCCGAAAAGTTTCTGTTGCATCTGAAAGTAGAAACTCGCCCGATTACAACGGTATGCGTACTTTTCCCCTAGGCCGTTGTAGTTATTCGTTTCGAGCATGAGAACTGCGAAAATTTTGGGTTTCTCAAGCGTTGCTTACCTCCAAACTGCCATATCTCGCGAACGGATTGTCCAATCCGCAAAATTTCTGTTGCATCTGAAAGTAGAAACTCGCCCGATTACAACGGTATGCGTACTTTTCCCCTAGGCCGTTCTAGTTATTCGTTTCGAGAATCAGAACTGCGAAAATGTTGAGTTTCTCAAGCGTTTCTTACCCACAAACTGCCATATCTCGCGAACGGATTGACCAATCCGCAAAATTTCTGTTGCATCTGAAAGTAGAAACTCGCCCGATTACAACGGTATGCGTACTTTTCCCCTAGACCGTTCTAGTTATGCTTGTCGAGCATCAGAACTGCGAAAATTTTGAGTTTCTCAAGCGTTTCTTACCTCCAAACTGCCATATCTCGCGAACGGATTGACCAATCCGCAAAATTTCTGTTGCATCTGAAAGTAGAAACTCGCCCGATTACAACGGTATGCGTACTTTTCCACTAGGCCGTTCTAGTTAATCGTTTCGAGCATCAGAACTGCGAAAATTTTGAGTTTCTCAAGCGTTTCTTACTTCCAAACTGCCATATCTCCCGAACGGATTGACCAATCCGCAAAATTTCTGATCCATCTGAAAGTAGAAACTCGCCCGATTGCAACGGTATGCGTACTTTTCCCCTAGGCCGCTCTAGTTATTCGTTTCGAGCATCAGAACTGCGAAAATTTTGTGTTTCTCAAGTGTTTCATACTTCCAAGCTGCCATATCTCGCGAACGGATTGACCAATCCGCAAAATTTCTATTGCATCTGAAAGTAGAAACTCGCCCGATTACAACGGTATGCGTACTTTTCCCCTAGGCCGTTCTAGTTATTCGTTTCGAGAATCAGAACTGCGAAAATGTTGAGTTTCTCAAGCGTTTCTTACCCACAAACTGCCATATCTCGCGAACGGATCGACCAATCCGCAAAATTTCTGTTGCATCTGAAAGTAGAAACTCGCCCGATTACAACGGTGTGCGTACTTTTCCCCTAGACCGTTCTAGTTATGCTTGTCGAGCATCAGAACTGCGAAAATTTTGAGTTTCTCAAGCGTTTCTTACCTCCAAACTGCCATATCTCGCGAACGGATTGACCAATCCGCAAAATTTCTGTTGCATCTGAAAGTAGAAACTCGCCCGATTACAACGGTATGCGTACTTTTCCACTAGGCCGTTCTAGTTAATCGTTTCGAGCATCAGAACTGCGAAAATTTTGAGTTTCTCAAGCGTTTCTTACTTCCAAACTGCCATATCTCCCGAACGGATTGACCAATCCGCAAAATTTCTGATCCATCTGAAAGTAGAAACTCGCCCGATTGCAACGGTATGCGTACTTTTCCCCTAGGCCGCTCTAGTTATTCGTTTCTAGCATCAGAACTGCGAAAATTTTGTGTTTCTCAAGTGTTTCATACTTCCAAACTGCCATATCTCGCGAACGGATTGACCAATCCGCAAAATTTCTATTGCATCTGAAAGTAGAAACTCGCCCGATTACAACGGTATGCGTACTTTTCCCCTAGGCCGTTCTAGTTATTCGTTTCGAGCATCAGAACTGTGAAAATTTTGAGTTTCTCAAGCGTTTCTTACCTACAAACTCCCATATCTCGCGAACGGATTGACCAATCCGCAAAATTTCTGTTGCATCTGAAAGTAGAAACTCGCCCGATTACAACGGTATGCGTACTTTTCCCCTAGTCCGTTCTAGTTATTCGTTTCGAGCATCAGAACTGCGAAAATTTTGAGTTTCTCAAGCGTTTCTTACCTCCAAACTGCCATATCTCGCGAACAGATTGACCAATCCGCAAAATTTCTGTTGCATCTGAAAGTAGAAACTCGCCCGATTACAACGGTATGCGTACTTTTCCCCTAGGCCGTTCTAGTTATTCGTTTCGAGCATCAGAACTGCGAAAATGTTGAGTTTCTCAAGCGTTTCTTAACTACAAACTGCCATATCTCGCGAACGGATTGACCAATCCGCAAAATTTCTGTTGCATCTGAAAGTAGAAACTCGCCCGATTACAACGGTATGCGTACTTTTCCCCTAGACCGTTCTAGTTATGCTTGTCGAGAATCAGAACTGCGAAAATTTTGAGTTTCTCAAGCGTTTCTTACCTCCAAACTGCCATATCTCGCGAACGGATCGACCAATCCGCAAAATTTCTGTTGCATCTAAAAGTAGAAACTCGCCCGATTACAACGGTATGCGTACTTTTCCCCTAGGCCGTTGTAGTTAATCGTTTCGAGCATGAGAACTGCGAAAATTTTGGGTTTCTCAAGCGTTGCTTACCTCCAAACTGCCATATCTCGCGAACGGATTGTCCAATCCGCAAAATTTCTGTTGCATCTGAAAGTAGAAACTCGCCCGATTACAACGGTATGCGTACTTTTCCCCTAGGCCGTTCTAGTTATTCGTTTCGAGCATCAGAACTGTGAAAATTTTGAGTTTCTCAAGCCTTTCTTACCTACAAACTCCCATATCTCGCGAACAGATTGACCAATCCGCAAAATTTCTGTTGCATCTGAAAGTATAAACCCGCCCGATTACAACGGTACGCGTACTTTTCCACTAGGCCGTTCTAGTTAATCGTTTCGAGCATCAGAACTGCGAAAATTTTGAGTTTCTCAAGCGTTTCTTACTTCCAACCTGCCGTATCTCGCGAACGGATTGACCAATCCGCAAAATTTCTGATGCATCTGAAAGTAGAAACTCGCCCGATTGCAACGGTATGCGTACTTTTCCCCTAGGCCGCTCTAGTTATTCGTTTCGAGCATCAGAACTGCGAAAATTTTGTGTTTCTCAAGTGTTTCATACTTCCAAACTGCCATATCTCGCGAACGGATTGACCAATCCGCAAAATTTCTGTTGCATCTGAAAGTAGAAACTCGCCCGATTACAACGGTATGCGTACTTTTCCCCTAGGCCGTTCTAGTTATGCTTGTCGAGCATCAGAACTGCGAAAATTTTGAGTTTCTCAAGCGTTTCTTACCTACAAACTCCCATATCTCGCGAACGGATTGACCAATCCGCAAAATTTCTGTTGCATCTGAAAGTAGAAACTCGCCCGATTACAACGGTATGCGTACTTTTCCCCTAGTCCGTTCTAGTTATTCGTTTCGAGCATCAAAACTGCGAAAATTTTGAGTTTCTCAAGCGTTTCTTACCTCCAAACTGCCATATCTCGCGAACAGATTGACCAATCCGCAAAATTTCTGTTGCATCTGAAAGTAGAAACTCGCCCGATTACAACGGTATGCGTACTTTTCCCCTAGACCGTTCTAGTTATGCTTGTCGAGAATCAGAACTGCGAAAATTTTGAGTTTCTCAAGCGTTTCTTACCTCCAAACTGCCATATCTCGCGAACGGATCGACCAATCCGCAAAATTTCTGTTGCATCTAAAAGTAGAAACTCGCCCGATTACAACGGTATGCGTACTTTTCCCCTAGGCCGTTGTAGTTAATCGTTTCGAGCATGAGAACTGCGAAAATTTTGGGTTTCTCAAGCGTTGCTTACCTCCAAACTGCCATATCTCGCGAACGGATTGTCCAATCCGCAAAATTTCTGTTGCATCTGAAAGTAGAAACTCGCCCGATTACAACGGTATGCGTACTTTTCCCCTAGGCCGTTCTAGTTATTCGTTTCGAGCATCAGAACTGCGAAAATTTTGAGTTTCTCAAGCGTTTCTTACCTCCAAACTGCCATATCTCGCGAACGGATTGACCAATCCGCAAAATTTCTGTTGCATCTGAAAGTAGAAACTCGCCCGATTACAACGGTATGCGTACTTTTCCACTAGGCCGTTCTAGTTAATCGTTTCGAGCATCAGAACTGCGAAAATTTTGAGTTTCTCAAGCGTTTCTTACTTCCAAACTGCCATATCTCCCGAACGGATTGACCAATCCGCAAAATTTCTGATCCATCTGAAAGTAGAAACTCGCCCGATTGCAACGGTATGCGTACTTTTCCCCTAGGCCGCTCTAGTTATTCGTTTCTAGCATCAGAACTGCGAAAATTTTGTGTTTCTCAAGTGTTTCATACTTCCAAACTGCCATATCTCGCGAACGGATTGACCAATCCGCAAAATTTCTATTGCATCTGAAAGTAGAAACTCGCCCGATTACAACGGTATGCGTACTTTTCCCCTAGGCCGTTCTAGTTATTCGTTTCGAGCATCAGAACTGTGAAAATTTTGAGTTTCTCAAGCGTTTCTTACCTACAAACTCCCATATCTCGCGAACGGATTGACCAATCCGCAAAATTTCTGTTGCATCTGAAAGTAGAAACTCGCCCGATTACAACGGTATGCGTACTTTTCCCCTAGTCCGTTCTAGTTATTCGTTTCGAGCATCAGAACTGCGAAAATTTTGAGTTTCTCAAGCGTTTCTTACCTCCAAACTGCCATATCTCGCGAACAGATTGACCAATCCGCAAAATTTCTGTTGCATCTGAAAGTAGAAACTCGCCCGATTACAACGGTATGCGTACTTTTCCCCTAGGCCGTTCTAGTTATTCGTTTCGAGCATCAGAACTGCGAAAATGTTGAGTTTCTCAAGCGTTTCTTAACTACAAACTGCCATATCTCGCGAACGGATTGACCAATCCGCAAAATTTCTGTTGCATCTGAAAGTAGAAACTCGCCCGATTACAACGGTATGCGTACTTTTCCCCTAGACCGTTCTAGTTATGCTTGTCGAGAATCAGAACTGCGAAAATTTTGAGTTTCTCAAGCGTTTCTTACCTCCAAACTGCCATATCTCGCGAACGGATCGACCAATCCGCAAAATTTCTGTTGCATCTAAAAGTAGAAACTCGCCCGATTACAACGGTATGCGTACTTTTCCCCTAGGCCGTTGTAGTTAATCGTTTCGAGCATGAGAACTGCGAAAATTTTGGGTTTCTCAAGCGTTGCTTACCTCCAAACTGCCATATCTCGCGAACGGATTGTCCAATCCGCAAAATTTCTGTTGCATCTGAAAGTAGAAACTCGCCCGATTACAACGGTATGCGTACTTTTCCCCTAGGCCGTTCTAGTTATTCGTTTCGAGCATCAGAACTGTGAAAATTTTGAGTTTCTCAAGCGTTTCTTACCTACAAACTCCCATATCTCGCGAACGGATTGACCAATCCGCAAAATTTCTGTTGCATCTGAAAGTAGAAACTCGCCCGATTACAACGGTATGCGTACTTTTCCCCTAGTCCGTTCTAGTTATTCGTTTCGAGCATCAGAACAGCGAAAATTTTGAGTTTCTCAAGCGTTTCTTACCTCCAAACTGCCATATCTCGCGAACAGATTGACCAATCCGCAAAATTTCTGTTGCATCTGAAAGTAGAAACTCGCCCGATTACAACGGTATGCGTACTTTTCCCCTAGGCCGTTCTAGTTATTCGTTTCGAGCATCAGAACTGCGAAAATGTTGAGTTTCTCAAGCGTTTCTTAACTACAAACTGCCATATCTCGCGAACGGATTGACCAATCCGCAAAATTTCTGTTGCATCTGAAAGTAGAAACTCGCCCGATTACAACGGTATGCGTACTTTTCCCCTAGACCGTTCTAGTTATGCTTGTCGAGATTCAGAACTGCGAAAATTTTGAGTTTCTCAAGCGTTTCTTACCTCCAAACTGCCATATCTCGCGAACGGATCGACCAATCCGCAAAATTTCTGTTGCATCTAAAAGTAGAAACTCGCCCGATTACAACGGTATGCGTACTTTTCCCCTAGGCCGTTGTAGTTAATCGTTTCGAGCATGAGAACTGCGAAAATTTTGGGTTTCTCAAGCGTTGCTTACCTCCAAACTGCCATATCTCGCGAACGGATTGTCCAATCCGCAAAATTTCTGTTGCATCTGAAAGTAGAAACTCGCCCGATTACAACGGTATGCGTACTTTTCCCCTAGGCCGTTCTAGTTATTCGTTTCGAGCATCAGAACTGTGAAAATTTTGAGTTTCTCAAGCCTTTCTTACCTACAAACTCCCATATCTCGCGAACAGATTGACCAATCCGCAAAATTTCTGTTGCATCTGAAAGTATAAACCCGCCCGATTACAACGGTACGCGTACTTTTCCACTAGGCCGTTCTAGTTAATCGTTTCGAGCATCAGAACTGCGAAAATTTTGAGTTTCTCAAGCGTTTCTTACTTCCAACCTGCCGTATCTCGCGAACGGATTGACCAATCCGCAAAATTTCTGATGCATCTGAAAGTAGAAACTCGCCCGATTGCAACGGTATGCGTACTTTTCCCCTAGGCCGCTCTAGTTATTCGTTTCGAGCATCAGAACTGCGAAAATTTTGTGTTTCTCAAGTGTTTCATACTTCCAAACTGCCATATCTCGCGAACGGATTGACCAATCCGCAAAATTTCTGTTGCATCTGAAAGTAGAAACTCGCCCGATTACAACGGTATGCGTACTTTTCCCCTAGGCCGTTCTAGTTATGCTTGTCGAGCATCAGAACTGCGAAAATTTTGAGTTTCTCAAGCGTTTCTTACCTACAAACTCCCATATCTCGCGAACGGATTGACCAATCCGCAAAATTTCTGTTGCATCTGAAAGTAGAAACTCGCCCGATTACAACGGTATGCGTACTTTTCCCCTAGTCCGTTCTAGTTATTCGTTTCGAGCATCAGAACTGCGAAAATTTTGAGTTTCTCAAGCGTTTCTTACCTCCAAACTGCCATATCTCGCGAACAGATTGAGCAATCCGCAAAATTTCTGTTGCATCTGAAAGTAGAAACTCGCCCGATTACAACGGTATGCGTACTTTTCCCCTAGGCCGTTCTAGTTATTCGTTTCGAGAATCAGAACTGCGAAAATGTTGAGTTTCTCAAGCGTTTCTTACCCACAAACTGCCATATCTCGCGAACGGATTGACCAATCCGCAAAATTTCTGTTGCATCTGAAAGTAGAAACTCGCCCGATTACAACGGTATGCGTACTTTTCCCCTAGACCGTTCTAGTTATGCTTGTCGAGCATCAGAACTGCGAAAATTTTGAGTTTCTCAAGCGTTTCTTACCTCCAAACTGCCATATCTCGCGAACGGATTGACCAATCCGCAAAATTTCTGTTGCATCTGAAAGTAGAAACTCGCCCGATTACAACGGTATGCGTACTTTTCCACTAGGCCGTTCTAGTTAATCGTTTCGAGCATCAGAACTGCGAAAATTTTGAGTTTCACAAGCGTTTCTTACTTCCAACCTGCCATATCTCGCGAACGGATTGACCAATCCGCAAAATTTCTGATGCATCTGAAATTAGAAACTCGCCCGATTGCAACGGTATGCGTACTTTTCCCCTAGGCCGCTCTAGTTATTCGTTTCGAGCATCAGAACTGCGAAAATTTTGTGTTTCTCAAGTGTTTCATACTTCCAAACTGCCATATCTCGCGAACGGATTGACCAATCCGCAAAATTTCTGTTGCATCAGAAAGTAGAAACTAGCCCCATTACAACGGTATGAGTAGTTTTCCCCTAGACCGTTCTAGTTATTCGTTTCGAGTATCAGAACTGCGAAAATTTGGAGTTTCTCAAGCGTTTCTTACCCCAAAACTGCCATATCTCGCGAACGGATCGACCAATCCGAAAAGTTTCTGTTGCATCTGAAAGTAGAAACTCGCCCGATTACAACGGTATGCGTACTTTTCCCCTAGGCCGTTGTAGTTATTCGTTTCGAGCATGAGAACTGCGAAAATTTTGGGTTTCTCAAGCGTTGCTTACCTCCAAAATGCCATACCTCGCGAACGGATTGTCCAATCCGCAAAATTTCTGTTGCATCTGAAAGTAGAAACTCGCCCGATTACAACGGTATGCGTACTTTTCCCCTAGGCCGTTCTAGTTATTCGTTTCGAGAATCAGAACTGCGAAAATGTTGAGTTTCTCAAGCGTTTCTTACCCACAAACTGCCATATCTCGCGAACGGATTGACCAATCCGCAAAATTTCTGTTGCATCTGAAAGTAGAAACTCGCCCGATTACAACGGTATGCGTACTTTTCCCCTAGACCGTTCTAGTTATGCTTGTCGAGCATCAGAACTGCGAAAATTTTGAGTTTCTCAAGCGTTTCTTACCTCCAAACTGCCATATCTCGCGAACGGATTGACCAATCCGCAAAATTTCTGTTGCATCTGAAAGTAGAAACTCGCCCGATTACAACGGTATGCGTACTTTTCCACTAGGCCGTTCTAGTTAATCGTTTCGAGCATCAGAACTGCGAAAATTTTGAGTTTCTCAAGCGTTTCTTACTTCCAAACTGCCATATCTCCCGAACGGATTGACCAATCCGCAAAATTTCTGATCCATCTGAAAGTAGAAACTCGCCCGATTGCAACGGTATGCGTACTTTTCCCCTAGGCCGCTCTAGTTATTCGTTTCGAGCATCAGAACTGCGAAAATTTTGTGTTTCTCAAGTGTTTCATACTTCCAAACTGCCATATCTCGCGAACGGATTGACCAATCCGCAAAATTTCTATTGCATCTGAAAGTAGAAACTCGCCCGATTACAACGGTATGCGTACTTTTCCCCTAGGCCGTTCTAGTTATTCGTTTCGAGCATCAGAACTGTGAAAATTTTGAGTTTCTCAAGCGTTTCTTACCTACAAACTCCCATATCTCGCGAACGGATTGACCAATCCGCAAAATTTCTGTTGCATCTGAAAGTAGAAACTCGCCCGATTACAACGGTATGCGTACTTTTCCCCTAGTCCGTTCTAGTTATTCGTTTCGAGCATCAGAACTGCGAAAATTTTGAGTTTCTCAAGCGTTTCTTACCTCCAAACTGCCATATCTCGCGAACGGATTGACCAATCCGCAAAATTTCTGTTGCATCTGAAAGTAGAAACTCGCCCGATTACAACGGTATGCGTACTTTTCCACTAGGCCGTTCTAGTTAATCGTTTCGAGCATCAGAACTGCGAAAATTTTGAGTTTCTCAAGCGTTTCTTACTTCCAAACTGCCATATCTCCCGAACGGATTGACCAATCCGCAAAATTTCTGATCCATCTGAAAGTAGAAACTCGCCCGATTGCAACGGTATGCGTACTTTTCCCCTAGGCCGCTCTAGTTATTCGTTTCGAGCATCAGAACTGCGAAAATTTTGTGTTTCTCAAGTGTTTCATACTTCCAAACTGCCATATCTCGCGAACGGATTGACCAATCCGCAAAATTTCTATTGCATCTGAAAGTAGAAACTCGCCCGATTACAACGGTATGCGTACTTTTCCCCTAGGCCGTTCTAGTTATTCGTTTCGAGCATCAGAACTGCGAAAATGTTGAGTTTCTCAAGCGTTTCTTAACTACAAACTGCCATATCTCGCGAACGGATTGACCAATCCGCAAAATTTCTGTTGCATCTGAAAGTAGAAACTCGCCCGATTACAACGGTATGCGTACTTTTCCCCTAGACCGTTCTAGTTATGCTTGTCGAGAATCAGAACTGCGAAAATTTTGAGTTTCTCAAGCGTTTCTTACCTCCAAACTGCCATATCTCGCGAACGGATCGACCAATCCGCAAAATTTCTGTTGCATCTAAAAGTAGAAACTCGCCCGATTACAACGGTATGCGTACTTTTCCCCTAGGCCGTTGTAGTTAATCGTTTCGAGCATGAGAACTGCGAAAATTTTGGGTTTCTCAAGCGTTGCTTACCTCCAAACTGCCATATCTCGCGAACGGATTGTCCAATCCGCAAAATTTCTGTTGCGTCTGAAAGTAGAAACTCGCCCGATTACAACGGTATGCGTACTTTTCCCCTAGGCCGTTCTAGTTATTCGTTTCGAGCATCAGAACTGTGAAAATTTTGAGTTTCTCAAGCCTTTCTTACCTACAAACTCCCATATCTCGCGAACAGATTGACCAATCCGCAAAATTTCTGTTGCATCTGAAAGTATAAACCCGCCCGATTACAACGGTACGCGTACTTTTCCACTAGGCCGTTCTAGTTAATCGTTTCGAGCATCAGAACTGCGAAAATTTTGAGTTTCTCAAGCGTTTCTTACCTCCAAACTGCCATATCTCGCGAACAGATTGACCAATCCGCAAAATTTCTGTTGCATCTGAAAGTAGAAACTCGCCCGATTACAACGGTATGCGTACTTTTCCCCTAGGCCGTTCTAGTTATTCGTTTCGAGCATCAGAACTGCGAAAATGTTGAGTTTCTCAAGCGTTTCTTAACTACAAACTGCCATATCTCGCGAACGGATTGACCAATCCGCAAAATTTCTGTTGCATCTGAAAGTAGAAACTCGCCCGATTACAACGGTATGCGTACTTTTCCCCTAGACCGTTCTAGTTATGCTTGTCGAGAATCAGAACTGCGAAAATTTTGAGTTTCTCAAGCGTTTCTTACCTCCAAACTGCCATATCTCGCGAACGGATCGACCAATCCGCAAAATTTCTGTTGCATCTAAAAGTAGAAACTCGCCCGATTACAACGGTATGCGTACTTTTCCCCTAGGCCGTTGTAGTTAATCGTTTCGAGCATGAGAACTGCGAAAATTTTGGGTTTCTCAAGCGTTGCTTACCTCCAAACTGCCATATCTCGCGAACGGATTGTCCAATCCGCAAAATTTCTGTTGCGTCTGAAAGTAGAAACACGCCCGATTACAACGGTATGCGTACTTTTCCCCTAGGCCGTTCTAGTTATTCGTTTCGAGCATCAGAACTGTGAAAATTTTGAGTTTCTCAAGCCTTTCTTACCTACAAACTCCCATATCTCGCGAACAGATTGACCAATCCGCAAAATTTCTGTTGCATCTGAAAGTATAAACCCGCCCGATTACAACGGTACGCGTACTTTTCCACTAGGCCGTTCTAGTTAATCGTTTCGAGCATCAGAACTGCGAAAATTTTGAGTTTCTCAAGCGTTTCTTACTTCCAACCTGCCGTATCTCGCGAACGGATTGACCAATCCGCAAAATTTCTGATGCATCTGAAAGTAGAAACTCGCACGATTGCAACGGTATGCGTACTTTTCCCCTAGGCCGCTCTAGTTATTCGTTTCGAGCATCAGAACTGCGAAAATTTTGTGTTTCTCAAGTGTTTCATACTTCCAAACTGCCATATCTCGCGAACGGATTGACCAATCCGCAAAATTTCTGTTGCATCTGAAAGTAGAAACTCGCCCGATTACAACGGTATGCGTACTTTTCCCCTAGGCCGTTCTAGTTATGCTTGTCGAGCATCAGAACTGCGAAAATTTTGAGTTTCTCAAGCGTTTCTTACCTCCAAACTGCCATATCTCGCGAACGGATCGACCAATCCGCAAAATTTCTGTTGCATCTGAAAGTAGAAACTCGCCCGATTACAACGGTATGCGTACTTTTCCCCTAGTCCGTTCTAGTTATTCGTTTCGAGCATCAGAACTGCGAAAATTTTGAGTTTCTCAAGCGTTTCTTACCTCCAAACTGCCATATCTCGCGAACGGATTGACCAATCCGCAAAATTTCTGTTGCATCTGAAAGTAGAAACTCGCCCGATTACAACGGTATGCGTACTTTTCCCCTAGGCCGTTCTAGTTATTCGTTTCGAGCATCAGAACTGCGAAAATGTTGAGTTTCTCAAGCGTTTCTTACCTACAAACTGCCATATCTCGCGAACGGATTGACCAATCCGCAAAATTTCTGTTGCAGCTGAAAGTAGAAACTCGCCCGATTACAACGGTATGCGTACTTTTCCCCTAGACCGTTCTAGTTATGCTTGTCGAGAATCAGAACTGCGAAAATTTTGAGTTTCTCAAGCGTTTCTTACCTCCAAACTGCCATATCTCGCGAACGGATCGACCAATCCGCAAAATTTCTGTTGCATCTGAAAGTAGAAACTCGCCCGATTACAACGGTATGCGTACTTTTCCCCTAGGTCGTTGTAGTTAATCGTTTCGAGCATGAGAACTGCGAAAATTTTGGGTTTCTCAAGCGTTGCTTACCTCCAAACTGCCATATCTCGCGAACGGATTGTCCAATCCGCAAAATTTCTGATCCATCTGAAAGTAGAAACTCGCCCGATTGCAACGGTATGCGTACTTTTCCCCTAGGCCGCTCTAGTTATTCGTTTCGAGCATCAGAACTGCGAAAATTTTGTGTTTCTCAAGTGTTTCATACTTCCAAACTGCCATATCTCGCGAACGGATTGACCAATCCGCAAAATTTCTATTGCATCTGAAAGTAGAAACTCGCCCGATTACAACGGTATGCGTACTTTTCCCCTAGGCCGTTCTAGTTATTCGTTTCGAGCATCAGAACTGCGAAAATGTTGAGTTTCTCAAGCGTTTCTTAACTACAAACTGCCATATCTCGCGAACGGATTGACCAATCCGCAAAATTTCTGTTGCATCTGAAAGTAGAAACTCGCCCGATTACAACGGTATGCGTACTTTTCCCCTAGACCGTTCTAGTTATGCTTGTCGAGAATCAGAACTGCGAAAATTTTGAGTTTCTCAAGCGTTTCTTACCTCCAAACTGCCATATCTCGCGAACGGATCGACCAATCCGCAAAATTTCTGTTGCATCTAAAAGTAGAAACTCGCCCGATTACAACGGTATGCGTACTTTTCCCCTAGGCCGTTGTAGTTAATCGTTTCGAGCATGAGAACTGCGAAAATTTTGGGTTTCTCAAGCGTTGCTTACCTCCAAACTGCCATATCTCGCGAACGGATTGTCCAATCCGCAAAATTTCTGTTGCGTCTGAAAGTAGAAACTCGCCCGATTACAACGGTATGCGTACTTTTCCCCTAGGCCGTTCTAGTTATTCGTTTCGAGCATCAGAACTGTGAAAATTTTGAGTTTCTCAAGCCTTTCTTACCTACAAACTCCCATATCTCGCGAACAGATTGACCAATCCGCAAAATTTCTGTTGCATCTGAAAGTATAAACCCGCCCGATTACAACGGTACGCGTACTTTTCCACTAGGCCGTTCTAGTTAATCGTTTCGAGCATCAGAACTGCGAAAATTTTGAGTTTCTCAAGCGTTTCTTACCTCCAAACTGCCATATCTCGCGAACAGATTGACCAATCCGCAAAATTTCTGTTGCATCTGAAAGTAGAAACTCGCCCGATTACAACGGTATGCGTACTTTTCCCCTAGGCCGTTCTAGTTATTCGTTTCGAGCATCAGAACTGCGAAAATGTTGAGTTTCTCAAGCGTTTCTTAACTACAAACTGCCATATCTCGCGAACGGATTGACCAATCCGCAAAATTTCTGTTGCATCTGAAAGTAGAAACTCGCCCGATTACAACGGTATGCGTACTTTTCCCCTAGGCCGTTCTAGTTATTCGTTTCGAGCATCAGAACTGTGAAAATTTTGAGTTTCTCAAGCCTTTCTTACCTACAAACTCCCATATCTCGCGAACAGATTGACCAATCCGCAAAATTTCTGTTGCATCTGAAAGTATAAACCCGCCCGATTACAACGGTACGCGTACTTTTCCACTAGGCCGTTCTAGTTAATCGTTTCGAGCATCAGAACTGCGAAAATTTTGAGTTTCTCAAGCGTTTCTTACTTCCAACCTGCCGTATCTCGCGAACGGATTGACCAATCCGCAAAATTTCTGATGCATCTGAAAGTAGAAACTCGCCCGATTGCAACGGTATGCGTACTTTTCCCCTAGGCCGCTCTAGTTATTCGTTTCGAGCATCAGAACTGCGAAAATTTTGTGTTTCTCAAGTGTTTCATACTTCCAAACTGCCATATCTCGCGAACGGATTGACCAATCCGCAAAATTTCTGTTGCATCCGAAAGTAGAAACTCGCCCGATTACAACGGTATGCGTACTTTTCCCCTAGGCCGTTCTAGTTATGCTTGTCGAGCATCAGAACTGCGAAAATTTTGAGTTTCTCAAGCGTTTCTTACCTCCAAACTGCCATATCTCGCGAACGGATCGACCAATCCGCAAAATTTCTGTTGCATCTGAAAGTAGAAACTCGCCCGATTACAACGGTATGCGTACTTTTCCCCTAGTCCGTTCTAGTTATTCGTTTCGAGCATCAGAACTGCGAAAATTTTGAGTTTCTCAAGCGTTTCTTACCTCCAAACTGCCATATCTCGCGAACGGATTGACCAATCCGCAAAATTTCTGTTGCATCTGAAAGTAGAAACTCGCCCGATTACAACGGTATGCGTACTTTTCCCCTAGGCCGTTCTAGTTATTCGTTTCGAGCATCAGAACTGCGAAAATGTTGAGTTTCTCAAGCGTTTCTTACCTACAAACTGCCATATCTCGCGAACGGATTGACCAATCCGCAAAATTTCTGTTGCAGCTGAAAGTAGAAACTCGCCCGATTACAACGGTATGCGTACTTTTCCCCTAGACCGTTCTAGTTATGCTTGTCGAGAATCAGAACTGCGAAAATTTTGAGTTTCTCAAGCGTTTCTTACCTCCAAACTGCCATATCTCGCGAACGGATCGACCAATCCGCAAAATTTCTGTTGCATCTGAAAGTAGAAACTCGCCCGATTACAACGGTATGCGTACTTTTCCCCTAGGTCGTTGTAGTTAATCGTTTCGAGCATGAGAACTGCGAAAATTTTGGGTTTCTCAAGCGTTGCTTACCTCCAAACTGCCATATCTCGCGAACGGATTGTCCAATCCGCAAAATTTCTGTTGCATCTGAAAGTAGAAACTCGCCCGATTACAACGGTATGCGTACTTTTCCCCTAGGCCGTTCTAGTTATTCGTTTCGAGCATCAGAACTGTGAAAATTTTGAGTTTCTCAAGCGTTTCTTACCTACAAACTCCCATATCTCGCGAACGGATTGACCAATCCGCAAAATTTCTGTTGCATCTGAAAGTAGAAACTCGCCCGATTACAACGGTATGCGTACTTTTCCCCTAGGCCGTTCTAGTTATTCGTTTCGAGCATCAGAACTGCGAAAATTTTGAGTTTCTCAAGCGTTTCTTACTTCCAACCTGCCATATCTCGCGAACGGATTGACCAATCCGCAAAATTTCTGATGCATCTGAAAGTAGAAACACGCCCGATTGCAACGGTATGCGTACTTTTCCCCTAGGCCGCTCTAGTTATTCGTTTCGAACATCAGAACTGCGAAAATTTTGTGTTTCTCAAGTGTTTCATACTTCCAAACTGCCATATCTCGCGAACGGATTGACCAATCCGCAAAATTTCTGTTGCATCTGAAAGTAGAAACTCGCCCAATTACAACGGTATGCGTACTTTTCCCCTAGGCCGTTCTAGTTATGCTTGTCGAGCATCAGAACTGCGAAAATTTTGAGTTTCTCAAGCGTTTCTTACCTCCAAACTGCCATATCTCGCGAACGGATCGACCAATCTGCAAAATTTCTGTTGCATCTGAAAGTAGAAACTCGCGCGATTGCAACGGTATGCGTACTTTTCCCCTAGGCCGCTCTAGTTATTCGTTTCGAGCATCAGAACTGCGAAAATTTTGTGTTTCTCAAGTGTTTCATAGTTCCAAACTGCCATATCTCGCGAACGGATTGACCAATCCGCAAAATTTCTGTTGCATCTGAAAGTAGAAACTCGCCCAATTACAACGGTATGCGTACTTTTCCCCTAGGCCGTTCTAGTTATGCTTGTCGAGCATCAGAACTGCGAAAATTTTGAGTTTCTCAAGCGTTTCTTACCTCCAAACTGCCATATCTCGCGAACGGATCGACCAATCTGCAAAATTTCTGTTGCATCTGAAAGTAGAAACTCGCGCGATTGCAACGGTATGCGTACTTTTCCCCTAGGCCGCTCTAGTTATTCGTTTCGAGCATCAGAACTGCGAAAATTTTGTGTTTCTCAAGTGTTTCATAGTTCCAAACTGCCATATCTCGCGAACGGATTGACCAATCCGCAAAATTTCTGTTGCATCTGAAAGTAGAAACTCGCCCGATTACAACGGTATGCGTACTTTTCCCCTAGGCCGTTCTAGTTATTCGTTTCGAGCATCAGTACTGCGAAAATTTTGTGTTTCTCAAGTGTTTCATACTTCCAAACTGCCATATCTCGCGAACGGATTGACCAATCCGCAAAATTTCTGTTGCATCTGAAAGTAGAAACTCGCCCGATTACAACGGTATGCGTACTTTTCCCCTAGACCGTTCTAGTTATGCTTGTCGAGCATCAGAACTGCGAAAATTTTGAGTTTCTCAAGCGTTTCTTACCTCCAAACTGCCATATCTCGCGAACGGATTGACCAATCCGCAAAATTTCTGTTGCATCTGAAAGTAGAAACTCGCCCGATTACAACAGTATGCGTACTTTTCCACTAGGCCGTTCTAGTTAATCGTTTCGAGCATCAGAACTGCGAAAATTTTGAGTTTCTCAAGCGTTTCTTACTTCCAAACTGCCATATCTCGCGAACGGATTGACCAATCCGCAAAATTTCTGATGCATCTGAAAGTAGAAACTCGCCCGATTGCAACGGTATGCGTACTTTTCCCCTAGGCCGCTCTAGTTGTTCGTTTCGAGCATCAGAACTGCGAAAATTTTGTGTTTCTCAAGTGTTTCATACTTCCAAACTGCCATATCTCGCGAACGGATTGACCAATCCGCAAAATTTCTATTGCATCTGAAAGTAGAAACTCGCCCGATTACAACGGTATGCGTACTTTTCCCCTAGGCCGTTCTAGTTATTCGTTTCGAGCATCAGAACTGCGAAAATGTTGAGTTTCTCAAGCGTTTCTTACCTACAAACTGCCATATCTCGCGAACGGATTGACCAATCCGCAAAATTTCTGTTGCATCTGAAAGTAGAAACTCGCCCGATTACAACGGTATGCGTACTTTTCCCCTAGACCGTTCTAGTTATGCTTGTCGAGAATCAGAACTGCGAAAATTTTGAGTTTCTCAAGCGTTTCTTACCTCCAAACTGCCATATCTCGCGAACGTATCGACCAATCCGCAAAATTTCTGTTGCATCTGAAAGTAGAAACTCGCCCGATTACAACGGTATGCGTACTTTTCCCCTAGGCCGTTGTAGTTAATCGTTTCGAGCATGAGAACTGCGAAAATTTTGGGTTTCTCAAGCGTTGCTTACCTCCAAACTGCCATATCTCGCGAACGGATTGTCCAATCCGCAAAATTTCTGTTGCACCTGAAAGTAGAAACTCGCCCGATTACAACGGTATGCGTACTTTTCCCCTAGGCCGTTCTAGTTATTCGTTTCGAGCATCAGAACTGTGAAAATTTTGAGTTTCTCAAGCGTTTCTTACCTACAAACTCCCATATCTCGCGAACGGATTGACCAATCCGCAAAATTTCTGTTGCATCTGAAAGTAGAAACTCGCGCGATTACAACGGTATGCGTACTTTTCCCCTAGACCGTTCTAGTTATGCTTGTCGAGCATCAGAACTGCGAAAATTTTGAGTTTCTCAAGCGTTTCTTACTTCCAAACTGCCATATCTCGCGAACGGATTGACCAATCCGCAAAATTTCTGATGCATCTGAAAGTAGAAACTCGCCCGATTGCAACGGTATGCGTACTTTTCCCCTAGGCCGCTCTAGTTATTCGTTTCGAGCATCAGAACTGCGAAAATTTTGTGTTTCTCAAGTGTTTCATACTTCCAAACTGCCATATCTCGCGAACGGATTGACCAATCCCCAAAATTTCTATTGCATCTGAAAGTAGAAACTCGCCCGATTACAACGGTATGCGTACTTTTCCCCTAGGCCGTTCTAGTTATTCGTTTCGAGCATCAGAACTGTGAAAATTTTGAGTTTCTCAAGCGTTTCTTACCTACAAACTCCCATATCTCGCGAACGGATTGACCAATCCGCAAAATTTCTGTTGCATCTGAAAGTATAAACCCGCCCGATTACAACGGTATGCGTACTTTTCCCCTAGGCCGCTCTAGTTATTCGTTTCGAGCATCAGAACTGCAACAATTTTGTGTTTCTCAAGTGTTTCATACTTCCAAACTGCCATATCTCGCGAACGGATTGACCAATCCGCAAAATTTCTGTTGCATTTGAAAGTAGAAACTCGCCCGATTACAACGGTATGCGTACTTTTCCCCTAGGCCGTTCTAGTTATTCGTTTCGAGCATCAGAACTGCGAAAATGTTGAGTTTCTCAAGCGTTTCTTACCTACAAACTGCCATATCTCGCGAACGGATTGACCAATCCGCAAAATTTCTGTTGCATCTGAAAGTAGAAACTCGCCCGATTACAACGGTATGCGTACTTTTCCCCTAGACCGTTCTAGTTATGCTTGTCGAGAAACAGAACTGCGAAAATTTTGAGTTTCTCAAGCGTTTCTTACCTCCAAACTGCCATATCTCGCGAACGGATCGACCAATCCGCAAAATTTCTGTTGCATCTGAAAGTAGAAACTCGCCCGATTACAACGGTATGCGTACTTTTCCCCTAGGCCGTTGTAGTTAATCGTTTCGAGCATGAGAACTGCGAAAATTTTGGGTTTCTCAAGCGTTGCTTACCACCAAACTGCCATATCTCGCGAACGGATTGTCCAATCCGCAAAATTTCTGTTGCATCTGAAAGTAGAAACTCGCCCGATTACAACGGTATGCGTACTTTTCCCCTAGGCCGTTCTAGTTATTCGTTTCGAGCATCAGAACTGTGAAAATTTTGAGTTTCTCAAGCGTTTCTTACCTACAAACTCCCATATCTCGCGAACGGATTGACCAATCCGCAAAATTTCTGTTGCATCTGAAAGTAGAAACTCGCCCGATTACAACGGTATGCGTACTTTTCCCCTAGGCCGTTCTAGTTATACGTTTCGAGCATCAGAACTGCGAAAATTTTGAGTTTCTCAAGCGTTTCTTACTTCCAACCTGCCATATCTCGCGAACGGATTGACCAATCCGCAAAATTTCTGATGCATCTGAAAGTAGAAACTCGCCCGATTGCAACGGTATGCGTACTTTTCCCCTAGGCCGCTCTAGTTATTCGTTTCGAACATCAGAACTGCGAAAATTTTGTGTTTCTCAAGTGTTTCATACTTCCAAACTGCCATATCTCGCGAACGGATTGACCAATCCGCAAAATTTCTGTTGCATCTGAAAGTAGAAACTCGCCCAATTACAACGGTATGCGTACTTTTCCCCTAGGCCGTTCTAGTTATGCTTGTCGAGCATCAGAACTGCGAAAATTTTGAGTTTCTCAAGCGTTTCTTACCTCCAAACTGCCATATCTCGCGAACGGATCGACCAATCCGCAAAATTTCTGTTGCATCTGAAAGTAGAAACTCGCGCGATTGCAACGGTATGCGTACTTTTCCCCTAGGCCGCTCTAGTTATTCGTTTCGAGCATCAGAACTGCGAAAATTTTGTGTTTCTCAAGTGTTTCATACTTCCAAACTGCCATATCTCGCGAACGGATTGACCAATCCGCAAAATTTCTGTTGCATCTGAAAGTAGAAACTCGCCCGATTACAAGGGTATGCGTACTTTTCCCCTAGGCCGTTCTAGTTATTCGTTTCGAGCATCAGTACTGCGAAAATTTTGAGTTTCTTGAGCGTTTCTTACCTACAAACTGCCATATCTCGCGAACGGATTGACCAATCCGCAAAATTTCTGTTGCATCTGAAAGTAGAAACTCGCCCGATTACAACGGTATGCGTACTTTTCCCCTAGGCCGTTCTAGTTATTCGTTTCGAGCATCAGAACTGCGAAAATTTTGAGTTTCTCAAGCGTTTCTTACTTCCAACCTGCCATATCTCGCGAACGGATTGACCAATCCGCAAAATTTCTGATGCATCTGAAAGTAGAAACTCGCCCGATTACAACGGTATGCGTACTTTTCCCCTAGGCCGTTCTAGTTATTCGTTTCGAGCATCAGAACTGCGAAAATTTTGAGTTTCTCAAGCGTTTCTTACCTCCAAACTGCCATATCTCGCGAACGGATTGACCAATGCGCAAAATTTCTGTTGCATCTGAAAGTAGAAACTCGCCCGATTACAACGGTATGCGTACTTTTCCCCTAGTCCGTTCTAGTTATTCGTTTCGAGCATCAGAACTGCGAAAATTTTGAGTTTCTCAAGCGTTTCTTACCTCCAAACTGCCATATCTCGCGAACGGATTGACTAATCCGCAAAATTTCTGTTGCATCTGAAAGTAGAAACTCGCCCGATTACAACGGTATGCGTACTTTTCCCCTAGGCCGTTCTAGTTAATCGTTTCGAGCATCAGAACTGCGAAAATTTTGAGTTTCACAAGCGTTTCTTACTTCCAACCTGCCATATCTCGCGAACGGATTGACCAATCCGCAAAATTTCTGATGCATCTGAAAGTAGAAACTCGCCCGATTGCAACGGTATGCGTACTTTTCCCCTAGGCCGCTCTAGTTATTCGTTTCGAGCATCAGAACTGCGAAAATTTTGTGTTTCTCAAGTGTTTTATACTTCCAAACTGCCATATCTCGCGAACGGATTGACCAATCCGCAAAATTTCTGTTGCATCAGAAAGTAGAAACTAGCCCCATTACAACGGTATGAGTAGTTTTCCCCTAGACCGTTCTAGTTATTCGTTTCGAGTATCAGAACTGCGAAAATTTGGAGTTTCTCAAGCGTTTCTTACCCCAAAACTGCCATATCTCGCGAACGGATCGACCAATCCGAAAAGTTTCTGTTGCATCTGAAAGTAGAAACTCGCCCGATTACAACGGTATGCGTACTTTTCCCCTAGACCGTTCTAGTTATGCTTGTCGAGCATCAGAACTGCGAAAATTTTGAGTTTCTCAAGCGTTTCTTACCTCCAAACTGCCATATCTCGCGAACGGATTGACCAATCCGCAAAATTTCTGTTGCATCTGAAAGTAGAAACTCGCCCGATTACAACGGTATGCGTACTTTTCCACTAGGCAGTTCTAGTTAATCGTTTCGAGCATCAGAACTGCGAAAATTTTGAGTTTCTCAAGCGTTTCTTACTTCCAAACTGCCATATCTCGCGAACGGATTGACCAATCCGCAAAATTTCTGATGCATCTGAAAGTAGAAACTCGCCCGATTGCAACGGTATGCGTACTTTTCCCCTAGGCCGCTCTAGTTATTCGTTTCGAGCATCAGAACTGCGAAAATTTTGTGTTTCTCAAGTGTTTCATACTTCCAAACTGCCATATCTCGCGAACGGATTGACCAATCCGCAAAATTTCTATTGCATCTGAAAGTAGAAACTCGCCCGATTACAACGGTATGCGTACTTTTCCCCTAGGCCGTTCTAGTTATTCGTTTCGAGCATCAGAACTGTGAAAATTTTGAGTTTCTCAAGCGTTTCTTACCTACAAACTTCCATATCTCGCGAACGGATTGACCAATCCGCAAAATTTCTGTTGCATCTGAAAGTAGAAACTCGCCCGATTACAACGGTATGCGTACTTTTCCCCTAGTCCGTTCTAGTTATTCGTTTCGAGCATCAGAACTGCGAAAATTTTGAGTTTCTCAAGCGTTTCTTACCTCCAAACTGCCATATCTCGCGAACAGATTGACCAATCCGCAAAATTTCTGTTGCATCTGAAAGTAGAAACTCGCCCGATTACAACGGTATGCGTATTTTTCCCCTAGGCCGTTCTAGTTATTCGTTTCGAGCATCAGAACTGCGAAAATGTTGAGTTTCTCAAGCTTTTCTTAACTACAAACTGCCATATCTCGCGAACGGATTGACCAATCCGCAAAATTTCTGTTGCATCTGAAAGTAGAAACTCGCCCGATTACAACGGTATGCGTACTTTTCCCCTAGACCGTTCTAGTTATGCTTGTCGAGAATCAGAACTGCGAAAATTTTGAGTTTCTCAAGCGTTTCTTACCTCCAAACTGCCATATCTCGCGAACGGATCGACCAATCCGCAAAATTTCTGTTGCATCTAAAAGTAGAAACTCGCCCGATTACAACGGTATGCGTACTTTTCCCCTAGGCCGTTGTAGTTAATCGTTTCGAGCATGAGAACTGCGAAAATTTTGGGTTTCTCAAGCGTTGCTTACCTCCAAACTGCCATATCTCGCGAACGGATTGTCCAATCCGCAAAATTTCTGTTGCATCTGAAAGTAGAAACTCGCCCGATTACAACGGTATGCGTACTTTTCCCCTAGGCCGTTCTAGTTATTCGTTTCGAGCATCAGAACTGTGAAAATTTTGCGTTTCTCAAGCGTTTCTTACCTACAAACTCCCATATCTCGCGAACGGATTGACCAATCCGCAAAATTTCTGTTGCATCTGAAAGTATAAACCCGCCCGATTACAACGGTATGCGTACTTTTCCACTAGGCCGTTCTAGTTAATCGTTTCGAGCATCAGAACTGCGAAAATTTTGAGTTTCTCAAGCGTTTCTTACTTCCAACCTGCCGTATCTCGCGAACGGATTGACCAATCCGCAAAATTTCTGATGCATCTGAAAGTAGAAACTCGCCCGATTGCAACGGTATGCGTACTTTTCCCCTAGGCCGCTCTAGTTATTCGTTTCGAGCATCAGAACTGCGAAAATTTTGTGTTTCTCAAGTGTTTCATACTTCCAAACTGCCATATCTCGCGAACGGATTGACCAATCCGCAAAATTTCTGTTGCATCTGAAAGTAGAAACTCGCCCGATTACAACGGTATGCGTACTTTTCCCCTAGGCCGTTCTAGTTATGCTTGTCGAGCATCAGAACTGCGAAAATTTTGAGTTTCTCAAGCGTTTCTTACCTCCAAACTGCCATATCTCGCGAACGGATCGACCAATCCGCAAAATTTCTGTTGCATCTGAAAGTAGAAACTCGCCCGATTACAACGGTATGCGTACTTTTCCCCTAGTCCGTTCTAGTTATTCGTTTCGAGCATCAGAACTGCGAAAATTTTGAGTTTCTCAAGCGTTTCTTACCTCCAAACTGCCATATCTCGCGAACGGATTGACCAATCCGCAAAATTTCTGTTGCATCTGAAAGTAGAAACTCGCCCAATTACAACGGTATGCGTACTTTTCCCCTAGGCCGTTCTAGTTATTCGTTTCGAGCATCAGAACTGCGAAAATGTTGAGTTTCTCAAGCGTTTCTTACCTACAAACTGCCATATCTCGCGAACGGATTGACCAATCCGCAAAATTTCTGTTGCATCTGAAAGTAGAAACTCGCCCGATTACAACGGTATGCGTACTTTTCCCCTAGACCGTTCTAGTTATGCTTGTCGAGAATCAGAACTGCGAAAATTTTGAGTTTCTCAAGCGTTTCTTACCTCCAAACTGCCATATCTCGCGAACGGATCGACCAATCCGCAAAATTTCTGTTGCATCTGAAAGTAGAAACTCGCCCGATTACAACGGTATGCGTACTTTTCCCCTAGGCCGTTGTAGTTAATCGTTTCGAGCATGAGAACTGCGAAAATTTTGGGTTTCTCAAGCGTTGCTTACCTCCAAACTGCCATATCTCGCGAACGGATTGTCCAATCCGCAAAATTTCTGTTGCATCTGAAAGTAGAAACTCGCCCGATTACAACGGTATGCGTACTTTTCCCCTAGGCCGTTCTAGTTATTCGTTTCGAGCATCAGAACTGTGAAAATTTTGAGTTTCTCAAGCGTTTCTTACCTACAAACTCCCATATCTCGCGAACGGATTGACCAATCCGCAAAATTTCTGTTGCATCTGAAAGTAGAAACTCGCCCGATTACAACGGTATGCGTACTTTTCCCCTAGGCCGTTGTAGTTAATCGTTTCGAGCATGAGAACTGCGAAAATTTTGGGTTTCTCAAGCGTTGCTTACCTCCAAACTGCCATATCTCGCGAACGGATTGTCCAATCCGCAAAATTTCTGTTGCATCTGAAAGTAGAAACTCGCCCGATTACAACGGTATGCGTACTTTTCCCCTAGGCCGTTCTAGTTATTCGTTTCGAGCATCAGAACTCTGAAAATTATGCGTTTCTCAAGCGTTTCTTACCTACAAACTCCCATATCTCGCGAACGGATTGACCAATCCGCAAAATTTCTGTTGCATCTGAAAGTATAAACCCGCCCGATTACAACGGTATGCGTACTTTTCCACTAGGCCGGTCTAGTTAATCGTTTCGAGCATCAGAACTGCGAAAATTTTGAGTTTCTCAAGCGTTTCTTACTTCCAACCTGCCGTATCTCGCGAACAGATTGACCAATCCGCAAAATTTCTGATGCATCTGAAAGTAGAAACTCGCCCGATTGCAACGGTATGCGTACTTTTCCCCTAGGCCGCTCTAGTTATTCGTTTCGAGCATCAGAACTGCGAAAATTTTGTGTTTCTCAAGTGTTTCATACTTCCAAACTGCCATATCTCGCGAACGGATTGACCAATCCGCAAAATTTCTGTTGCATCTGAAAGTAGAAACTCGCCCGATTACAACGGTATGCGTACTTTTCCCCTAGGCCGTTCTAGTTATGCTTGTCGAGCATCAGAACTGCGAAAATTTTGAGTTTCTCAAGCGTTTCTTACCTCCAAACTGCCATATCTCGCGAACGGATCGACCAATCCGCAAAATTTCTGTTGCATCTGAAAGTAGAAACTCGCCCGATTACAACGGTATGCGTACTTTTCCCCTAGTCCGTTCTAGTTATTCGTTTCGAGCATCAGAACTGCGAAAATTTTGAGTTTCTCAAGCGTTTCTTACCTCCAAACTGCCATATCTCGCGAACGGATTGACCAATCCGCAAAATTTCTGTTGCATCTGAAAGTAGAAACTCGCCCGATTACAACGGTATGCGTACTTTTCCCCTAGGCCGTTCTAGTTATTCGTTTCGAGCATCAGAACTGCGAAAATGTTGAGTTTCTCAAGCGTTTCTTACCTACAAACTGCCATATCTCGCGAACGGATTGACCAATCCGCAAAATTTCTGTTGCATCTGAAAGTAGAAACTCGCCCGATTACAACGGTATGCGTACTTTTCCCCTAGACCGTTCTAGTTATGCTTGTCGAGAATCAGAACTGCGAAAATTTTGAGTTTCTCAAGCGTTTCTTACCTCCAAACTGCCATATCTCGCGAACGGATCGACCAATCCGCAAAATTTCTGTTGCATCTGAAAGTAGAAACTCGCCCGATTACAACGGTATGGGTACTTTTCCCCTAGGCCGTTGTAGTTAATCGTTTCGAGCATGAGAACTGCGAAAATTTTGGGTTTCTCAAGCGTTGCTTACCTCCAAACTGCCATATCTCGCGAACGGATTGTCCAATCCGCAAAATTTCTGTTGCATCTGAAAGTAGAAACTCGCCCGATTACAACGGTATGCGTACTTTTCCCCTAGGCCGTTCTAGTTATTCGTTTCGAGCATCAGAACTGTGAAAATTTTGAGTTTCTCAAGCGTTTCTTACCTACAAACTCCCATATCTCGCGAACGGATTGACCAATCCGCAAAATTTCTGTTGCATCTGAAAGTAGAAACTCGCCCGATTACAACGGTATGCATACTTTTCCCCTAGGCCGTTCTAGTTATTCGTTTCGAGCATCAGAACTGCGAAAATTTTGAGTTTCTCAAGCGTTTGTTACTTCCAACCTGCCATATCTCGCGAACGGATTGACCAATCCGCAAAATTTCTGATGCATCTGAAAGTAGAAACTCGCCCGATTGCAACGGTATGCGTACTTTTCCCCTAGGCCGTTCTAGTTATTCGTTTCGAACATCAGAACTGCGAAAATTTTGTGTTTCTCAAGTGTTTCATACTTCCAAACTGCCATATCTCGCGAACCGATTGACCAATCCGCAAAATTTCTGTTGCATCTGAAAGTAGAAACTCGCCCAATTACAACGGTATGCGTACTTTTCCCCTAGGCCGTTCTAGTTATGCTTGTCGAGCATCAGAACTGCGAAAATTTTGAGTTTCTCAAGCGTTTCTTACCTCCAAACTGCCATATCTCGCGAACGGATCGACCAATCTGCAAAATTTCTGTTGCATCTGAAAGTAGAAACTCGCGCGATTGCAACGGTATGCGTACTTTTCCCCTAGGCCGCTCTAGTTATTCGTTTCGAGCATCAGAACTGCGAAAATTTTGTGTTTCTCAAGTGTTTCATAGTTCCAAACTGCCATATCTCGCGAACGGATTGACCAATCCGCAAAATTTCTGTTGCATCTGAAAGTAGAAACTCGCCCGATTACAACGGTATGCGTACTTTTCCCCTAGGCCGTTCTAGTTATTCGTTTCGAGCATCAGTACTGCGAAAATTTTGTGTTTCTCAAGTGTTTCATACTTCCAAACTGCCATATCTCGCGAACGGATTGACCAATCCGCAAAATTTCTGTTGCATCTGAAAGTAGAAACTCGCCCGATTACAACGGTATGCGTACTTTTCCCCTAGACCGTTCTAGTTATGCTTGTCGAGCATCAGAACTGCGAAAATTTTGAGTTTCTCAAGCGTTTCTTACCTCCAAACTGCCATATCTCGCGAACGGATTGACCAATCCGCAAAATTTCTGTTGCATCTGAAAGTAGAAACTCGCCCGATTACAACAGTATGCGTACTTTTCCACTAGGCCGTTCTAGTTAATCGTTTCGAGCATCAGAACTGCGAAAATTTTGAGTTTCTCAAGCGTTTCTTACTTCCAAACTGCCATATCTCGCGAACGGATTGACCAATCCGCAAAATTTCTGATGCATCTGAAAGTAGAAACTCGCCCGATTGCAACGGTATGCGTACTTTTCCCCTAGGCCGCTCTAGTTATTCGTTTGGAGCATCAGAACTGCGAAAATTTTGTGTTTCTCAAGTGTTTCATACTTCCAAACTGCCATATCTCGCGAACGGATTAACCAATCCGCAAAATTTCTATTGCATCTGAAAGTAGAAACTCGCCCGATTACAACGGTATGCGTACTTTTCCCCTAGGCCGTTCTAGTTATTCGTTTCGAGCATCAGAACTGCGAAAATGTTGAGTTTCTCAAGCGTTTCTTACCTACAAACTGCCATATCTCGCGAACGGATTGACCAATCCGCAAAATTTCTGTTGCATCTGAAAGTAGAAACTCGCCCGATTACAACGGTATGCGTACTTTTCCCCTAGACCGTTCTAGTTATGCTTGTCGAGAATCAGAACTGCGAAAATTTTGAGTTTCTCAAGCGTTTCTTACCTCCAAACTGCCATATCTCGCGAACGGATCGACCAATCCGCAAAATTTCTGTTGCATCTGAAAGTAGAAACTCGCCCGATTACAACGGTATGCGTACTTTTCCCCTAGGCCGTTGTAGTTAATCGTTTCGAGCATGAGAACTGCGAAAATTTTGGGTTTCTCAAACGTTGCTTACATCCAAACTGCCATATCTCGCGAACGGATTGTCCAATCCGCAAAATTTCTGTTGCATCTGAAAGTAGAAACTCGCCCGATTACAACGGTATGCGTACTTTTCCCCTAGGCCGTTCTAGTTATTCGTTTCGAGCATCAGAACTGTGAAAATTTTGAGTTTCTCAAGCGTTTCTTACCTACAAACTCCCATATCTCGCGAACGGATTGACCAATCCGCAAAATTTCTGTTGCATCTGAAAGTAGAAACTCGCACGATTACAACGGTATGGGTACTTTTCCCCTAGACCGTTCTAGTTATGCTTGTCGAGCATCAGAACTGCGAAAATTTTGAGTTTCTCAAGCGTTTCTTACCTCCAAACTGCCATATCTCGCGAACGCATTGACCATTCCGCAAAATTTCTGTTGCATCCGAACGTAGAAACTCGCCCGATTACAACGGTATGCGTACTTTTCTCCTAGGCCGCTCTAGTTATTCGTTTCGAGCATCAGAACTGCGAAAATTTTGTGTTTCTCAAGTGTTTCATACTTCCAAACTGCCATATCTCGCGAACGGATTAACCAATCCGCAAAATTTCTATTGCATCTGAAAGTAGAAACTCGCCCGATTACAACGGTATGCGTACTTTTCCCCTAGGCCGTTCTAGTTATTCGTTTCGAGCATCAGAACTGCGAAAATGTTGAGTTTCTCAAGCGTTTCTTACCTACAAACTGCCATATCTCGCGAACGGATTGACCAATCCGCAAAATTTCTGTTGCATCTGAAAGTAGAAACTCGCCCGATTACAACGGTATGCGTACTTTTCCCCTAGACCGTTCTAGTTATGCTTGTCGAGAATCAGAACTGCGAAAATTTTGAGTTTCTCAAGCGTTTCTTACCTCCAAACTGCCATATCTCGCGAACGGATCGACCAATCCGCAAAATTTCTGTTGCATCTGAAAGTAGAAACTCGCCCGATTACAACGGTATGCGTACTTTTCCCCTAGGCCGTTGTAGTTAATCGTTTCGAGCATGAGAACTGCGAAAATTTTGGGTTTCTCAAACGTTGCTTACCTCCAAACTGCCATATCTCGCGAACGGATTGTCCAATCCGCAAAATTTCTGTTGCATCTGAAAGTAGAAACTCGCCCGATTACAACGGTATGCGTACTTTTCCCCTAGGCCGTTCTAGTTATTCGTTTCGAGCATCAGAACTGTGAAAATTTTGAGTTTCTCAAGCGTTTCTTACCTACAAACTCCCATATCTCGCGAACGGATTGAACAATCCGCAAAATTTCTGTTGCATCTGAAAGTAGAAACTCGCGCGATTACAACGGTATGCGTACTTTTCCCCTAGACCGTTCTAGTTATGCTTGTCGAGCATCAGAACTGCGAAAATTTTGAGTTTCTGAAGCGTTTCTTACCTCCAAACTGCCATATCTCGCGAACGGATTGACCAATCCGCAAAATTTCTGTTGCATCTGAAAGTAGAAACTCGCCCGATTACAACGGTATGCGTACTTTTCCACTAGGCCGTTCTAGTTAATCGTTTCGAGCATCAGAACTGCGAAAATTTTGAGTTTCTCAAGCGTTTCTTACTTCCAAACTGCCATATCTCGCGAACGGATTGACCAATCCGCAAAATTTCTGATGCATCTGAAAGTAGAAACTCGCCCGATTGCAACGGTATGCGTACTTTTCCCCTAGGCCGCTCTAGTTATTCGTTTCGAGCATCAGAACTGCGAAAATTTTGTGTTTCTCAAGTGTTTCATACTTCCAAACTGCCATATCTCGCGAACGGATTGACCAATCCGCAAAATTTCTATTGCATCTGAAAGTAGAAACTCGCCCGATTACAACGGTATGCGTACTTTTCCCCTAGGCCGTTCTAGTTATTCGTTTCGAGCATCAGAACTGTGAAAATTTTGAGTTTCTCAAGCGTTTCTTACCTACAAACTCCCATATCTCGCGAACGGATTGACCAATCCGCAAAATTTCTGTTGCATCTGAAAGTAGAAACTCGCGCGATTACAACGGTATGCGTACTTTTCCCCTAGACCGTTCTAGTTATGCTTGTCGAGCATCAGAACTGCGAAAATTTTGAGTTTCTCAAGCGTTTCTTACCTCCAAACTGCCATATCTCGCGAACGCATTGACCATTCCGCAAAATTTCTGTTGCATCCGAACGTAGAAACTCGCCCGATTACAACGGTATGCGTACTTTTCTCCTAGGCCGCTCTAGTTATTCGTTTCGAGCATCAGAACTGCGAAAATTTTGTGTTTCTCAAGTGTTTCATACTTCCAAACTGCCATATCTCGCGAACGGATTAACCAATCCGCAAAATTTCTATTGCATCTGAAAGTAGAAACTCGCCCGATTACAACGGTATGCGTACTTTTCCCCTAGGCCGTTCTAGTTATTCGTTTCGAGCATCAGAACTGCGAAAATGTTGAGTTTCTCAAGCGTTTCTTACCTACAAACTGCCATATCTCGCGAACGGATTGACCAATCCGCAAAATTTCTGTTGCATCTGAAAGTAGAAACTCGCCCGATTACAACGGTATGCGTACTTTTCCCCTAGACCGTTCTAGTTATGCTTGTCGAGAATCAGAACTGCGAAAATTTTGAGTTTCTCAAGCGTTTCTTACCTCCAAACTGCCATATCTCGCGAACGGATCGACCAATCCGCAAAATTTCTGTTGCATCTGAAAGTAGAAACTCGCCCGATTACAACGGTATGCGTACTTTTCCCCTAGGCCGTTGTAGTTAATCGTTTCGAGCATGAGAACTGCGAAAATTTTGGGTTTCTCAAACGTTGCTTACCTCCAAACTGCCATATCTCGCGAACGGATTGTCCAATCCGCAAAATTTCTGTTGCATCTGAAAGTAGAAACTCGCCCGATTACAACGGTATGCGTACTTTTCCCCTAGGCCGTTCTAGTTATTCGTTTCGAGCATCAGAACTGTGAAAATTTTGAGTTTCTCAAGCGTTTCTTACCTACAAACTCCCATATCTCGCGAACGGATTGAACAATCCGCAAAATTTCTGTTGCATCTGAAAGTAGAAACTCGCGCGATTACAACGGTATGCGTACTTTTCCCCTAGACCGTTCTAGTTATGCTTGTCGAGCATCAGAACTGCGAAAATTTTGAGTTTCTGAAGCGTTTCTTACCTCCAAACTGCCATATCTCGCGAACGGATTGACCAATCCGCAAAATTTCTGTTGCATCTGAAAGTAGAAACTCGCCCGATTACAACGGTATGCGTACTTTTCCACTAGGCCGTTCTAGTTAATCGTTTCGAGCATCAGAACTGCGAAAATTTTGAGTTTCTCAAGCGTTTCTTACTTCCAAACTGCCATATCTCGCGAACGGATTGACCAATCCGCAAAATTTCTGATGCATCTGAAAGTAGAAACTCGCCCGATTGCAACGGTATGCGTACTTTTCCCCTAGGCCGCTCTAGTTATTCGTTTCGAGCATCAGAACTGCGAAAATTTTGTGTTTCTCAAGTGTTTCATACTTCCAAACTGCCATATCTCGCGAACGGATTGACCAATCCGCAAAATTTCTATTGCATCTGAAAGTAGAAACTCGCCCGATTACAACGGTATGCGTACTTTTCCCCTAGGCCGTTCTAGTTATTCGTTTCGAGCATCAGAACTGTGAAAATTTTGAGTTTCTCAAGCGTTTCTTACCTACAAACTCCCATATCTCGCGAACGGATTGACCAATCCGCAAAATTTCTGTTGCATCTGAAAGTAGAAACTCGCCCGATTACAACGGTATGCGTACTTTTCCCCTAGTCCGTTCTAGTTATTCGTTTCGAGCATCAGAACTGCGAAAATTTTGAGTTTCTCAAGCGTTTCTTACCTCCAAACTGCCATATCTCGCGAACAGATTGACCAATCCGCAAAATTTCTGTTGCATCTGAAAGTAGAAACTCGCCCGATTACAACGGTATGCGTACTTTTCACCTAGACCGTTCTAGTTATGCTTGTCGAGAATCAGAACTGCGAAAATTTTGAGTTTCTCAAGCGTTTCTTACCTCCAAACTGCCATATCTCGCGAACGGATTGACCAATCCGCAAAATTTCTGTTGCATCTGAAAGTAGAAACTCGCCCGATTACAACGGTATGCGTACTTTTCCACTAGGCCGTTCTAGTTAATCGTTTCGAGCATCAGAACTGCGAAAATTTTGAGTTTCTCAAGCGTTTCTTACTTCCAACCTGCCATATCTCGCGAACGGATTGACCAATCCGCAAAATTTCTGATGCATCTGAAAGTAGAAACTCGCCCGATTGCAACGGTATGCGTACTTTTCCCCTAGGCCGCTCTAGTTATTCGTTTCGAGCATCAGAACTGGGAAAATTTTGTGTTTCTCAAGTGTTTCATACTTCCAAACTGCCATATCTCGCGAACGGATTGACCAATCCGCAAAATTTCTGTTGCATCAGAAAGTAGAAACTAGCCCCATTACAACGGTATGAGTAGTTTTCCCCTAGACCGTTCTAGTTATTCGTTTCGAGTATCAGAACTGCGAAAATTTGGAGTTTCTCAAGCGTTTCTTACCCCAAAACTGCCATATCTCGCGAACGGATCGACCAATCCGAAAAGTTTCTGTTGCATCTGAAAGTAGAAACTCCCCCGATTACAACGGTATGCGTACTTTTCCCCTAGGCCGTTGTAGTTATTCGTTTCGAGCATGAGAACTGCGAAAATTTTGGGTTTCTCAAGCGTTGCTTACCTCCAAACTGCCATATCTCGCGAACGGATTGTCCAATCCACAAAATTTCTGTTGCATCTGAAAGTAGAAACTCGCCCGATTACAACGGTATGCGTACTTTTCCCCTAGGCCGTTCTAGTTATTCGTTTCGAGAATCAGAACTGCGAAAATGTTGAGTTTCTCAAGCGTTTCTTACCCACAAACTGCCATATCTCGCGAACGGATTGACCAATCCGCAAAATTTCTGTTGCATCTGAAAGTAGAAACTCGCCCGATTACAACGGTATGCGTACTTTTCCCCTAGACCGTTCTAGTTATGCTTGTCGAGCATCAGAACTGCGAAAATTTTGAGTTTCTCAAGCGTTTCTTACCTCCAAACTGCCATATCTCGCGAACGGATTGACCAATCCGCAAAATTTCTGTTGCATCTGAAAGTAGAAACTCGCCCGATTACAACGGTATGCGTACTTTTCCACTAGGCCGTTCTAGTTAATCGTTTCGAGCATCAGAACTGCGAAAATTTTGAGTTTCACAAGCGTTTCTTACTTCCAACCTGCCATATCTCGCGAACGGATTGACCAATCCGCAAAATTTCTGATGCATCTGAAAGTAGAAACTCGCCCGATTGCAACGGTATGCGTACTTTTCCCCTAGGCCGCTCTAGTTATTCGTTTCGAGCATCAGAACTGCGAAAATTTTGTGTTTCTCAAGTGTTTCATACTTCCAAACTGCCATATCTCGCGAACGGATTGACCAATCCGCAAAATTTCTGTTGCATCAGAAAGTAGAAACTAGCCCCATTACAACGGTATGAGTAGTTTTCCCCTAGACCGTTCTAGTTATTCGTTTCGAGTATCAGAACTGCGAAAATTTGGAGTATCTCATGCGTTTCTTACCCCAAAACTGCCATATCTCGCGAACGGATCGACCAATCCGAAAAGTTTCTGTTGCATCTGAAAGTAGAAACTCGCCCGATTACAACGGTATGCGTACTTTTCCCCTAGGCCGTTGTAGTTATTTGTTTCGAGCATGAGAACTGCGAAAATTTTGGGTTTCTCAAGCGTTGCTTACCTCCAAACTGCCATATCTCGCGAACGGATTGTCCAATCCGCAAAATTTCTGTTGCATCTGAAAGTAGAAACTCGCCCGATTACAACGGTATGCGTACTTTTCCCCTAGGCCGTTCTAGTTATTCGTTTCGAGAATCAGAACTGCGAAAATGTTGAGTTTCTCAAGCGTTTCTTACCCACAAACTGCCATATCTCGCGAACGGATTGACCAATCCGCAAAATTTCTGTTGCATCTGAAAGTAGAAACTCGCCCGATTACAACGGTATGCGTACTTTTCCCCTAGACCGTTCTAGTTATGCTTGTCGAGCATCAGAACTGCGAAAATTTTGAGTTTCTCAAGCGTTTCTTACCTCCAAACTGCCATATCTCGCGAACGGATTGACCAATCCGCAAAATTTCTGTTGCATCTGAAAGTAGAAACTCGCCCGATTACAACGGTATGCGTACTTTTCCACTAGGCCGTTCTAGTTAATCGTTTCGAGCATCAGAACTGCGAAAATTTTGAGTTTCTCAAGCGTTTCTTACTTCCAAACTGCCATATCTCGCGAACGGATTGACCAATCCGCAAAATTTCTGATGCATCTGAAAGTAGAAACTCGCCCGATTGCAAAGGTATGCGTACTTTTCCCCTAGGCCGCTCTAGTTATTCGTTTCGAGCATCAGAACTGCGAAAATTTTGTGTTTCTCAAGTGTTTCATACTTCCAAACTGCCATATCTCGCGAACGGATTGACCAATCCGCAAAATTTCTATTGCATCTGAAAGTAGAAACTCGCCCGATTACAACGGTATGCGTACTTTTCCCCTAGGCCGTTCTAGTTATTCGTTTCGAGCATCAGAACTGTGAAAATTTTGAGTTTCTCAAGCGTTTCTTACCTACAAACTCCCATATCTCGCGAACGGATTGACCAATCCGCAAAATTTCTGTTGCATCTGAAAGTAGAAACTCGCCCGATTACAACGGTATGCGTACTTTTCTCCTAGGCCGCTCTAGTTATTCGTTTCGAGCATCAGAACTGCGAAAATTTTGTGTTTCTCAAGTGTTTCATACTTCCAAACTGCCATATCTCGCGAACGGATTAACCAATCCGCAAAATTTCTATTGCATCTGAAAGTAGAAACTCGCCCGATTACAACGGTATGCGTACTTTTCCCCTAGGCCGTTCTAGTTATTCGTTTCGAGCATCAGAACTGCGAAAATGTTGAGTTTCTCAAGCGTTTCTTACCTACAAACTGCCATATCTCGCGAACGGATTGACCAATCCGCAAAATTTCTGTTGCATCTGAAAGTAGAAACTCGCCCGATTACAACGGTATGCGTACTTTTCCCCTAGACCGTTCTAGTTATGCTTGTCGAGAATCAGAACTGCGAAAATTTTGAGTTTCTCAAACGTTGCTTACCTCCAAACTGCCATATCTCGCGAACGGATTGTCCAATCCGCAAAATTTCTGTTGCATCTGAAAGTAGAAACTCGCCCGATTACAACGGTATGCGTACTTTTCCCCTAGGCCGTTCTAGTTATTCGTTTCGAGCATCAGAACTGTGAAAATTTTGAGTTTCTCAAGCGTTTCTTACCTACAAACTCCCATATCTCGCGAACGGATTGAACAATCCGCAAAATTTCTGTTGCATCTGAAAGTAGTAACTCGCGCGATTACAACGGTATGCGTACTTTTCCCCTAGACCGTTCTAGTTATGCTTGTCGAGCATCAGAACTGCGAAAATTTTGAGTTTCTGAAGCGTTTCTTACCTCCAAACTGCCATATCTCGCGAACGGATTGACCAATCCGCAAAATTTCTGTTGCATCTGAAAGTAGAAACTCGCCCGATTACAACGGTATGCGTACTTTTCCACTAGGCCGTTCTAGTTAATCGTTTCGAGCATCAGAACTGCGAAAATTTTGAGTTTCTCAAGCGTTTCTTACTTCCAAACTGCCATATCTCGCGAACGGATTGACCAATCCGCAAAATTTCTGATGCATCTGAAAGTAGAAACTCGCCCGATTGCAACGGTATGCGTACTTTTCCCCTAGGCCGCTCTAGTTATTCGTTTCGAGCATCAGAACTGCGAAAATTTTGTGTTTCTCAAGTGTTTCATACTTCCAAACTGCCATATCTCGCGAACGGATTGACCAATCCGCAAAATTTCTATTGCATCTGAAAGTAGAAACTCGCCCGATTACAACGGTATGCGTACTTTTCCCCTAGGCCGTTCTAGTTATTCGTTTCGAGCATCAGAACTGTGAAAATTTTGAGTTTCTCAAGCGTTTCTTACCTACAAACTCCCATATCTCGCGAACGGATTGACCAATCCGCAAAATTTCTGTTGCATCTGAAAGTAGAAACTCGCCCGATTACAACGGTATGCGTACTTTTCCCCTAGTCCGTTCTAGTTATTCGTTTCGAGCATCAGAACTGCGAAAATTTTGAGTTTCTCAAGCGTTTCTTACCTCCAAACTGCCATATCTCGCGAACAGATTGACCAATCCGCAAAATTTCTGTTGCATCTGAAAGTAGAAACTCGCCCGATTACAACGGTATGCGTACTTTTCCCCTAGGCCGTTCTAGTTATTCGTTTCGAGCATCAGAACTGCGAAAATGTTAAGTTTCTCAAGCGTTTCTTACCTACAAACTGCCATATCTCGCGAACGGATTGACCAATCGGCAAAATTTCTGTTGCATCTGAAAGTAGAAACTCGCCCGATTACAACGGTATGCGTACTTTTCACCTAGACCGTTCTAGTTATGCTTGTCGAGAATCAGAACTGCGAAAATTTTGAGTTTCTCAAGCGTTTCTTACCTCCAAACTGCCATATCTCGCGAACGGATTGACCAATCCGCAAAATTTCTGTTGCATCTGAAAGTAGAAACTCGCCCGATTACAACGGTATGCGTACTTTTCCACTAGGCCGTTCTAGTTAATCGTTTCGAGCATCAGAACTGCGAAAATTTTGAGTTTCACAAGCGTTTCTTACTTCCAACCTGCCATATCTCGCGAACGGATTGACCAATCCGCAAAATTTCTGATGCATCTGAAAGTAGAAACTCGCCCGATTGCAACGGTATGCGTACTTTTCCCCTAGGCCGCTCTAGTTATTCGTTTCGAGCATCAGAACTGCGAAAATTTTGTGTTTCTCAAGTGTTTCATACTTCCAAACTGCCATATCTCGCGAACGGATTGACCAATCCGCAAAATTTCTGTTGCATCAGAAAGTAGAAACTAGCCCCATTACAACGGTATGAGTAGTTTTCCCCTAGACCGTTCTAGTTATTCGTTTCGAGTATCAGAACTGCGAAAATTTGGAGTTTCTCAAGCGTTTCTTACCCCAAAACTGCCATATCTCGCGAACGGATCGACCAATCCGAAAAGTTTCTGTTGCATCTGAAAGTAGAAACTCGCCCGATTACAACGGTATGCGTACTTTTCCCCTAGGCCGTTGTAGTTATTTGTTTCGAGCATGAGAACTGCGAAAATTTTGGGTTTCTCAAGCGTTGCTTACCTCCAAACTGCCATATCTCGCGAACGGATTGTCCAATCCGCAAAATTTCTGTTGCATCTGAAAGTAGAAACTCGCCCGATTACAACGGTATGCGTACTTTTCCCCTAGGCCGTTCTAGTTATTCGTTTCGAGAATCAGAACTGCGAAAATGTTGAGTTTCTCAAGCGTTTCTTACCCACAAACTGCCATATCTCGCGAACGGATTGACCAATCCGCAAAATTTCTGTTGCATCTGAAAGTAGAAACTCGCCCGATTACAACGGTATGCGTACTTTTCCCCTAGACCGTTCTAGTTATGCTTGTCGAGCATCAGAACTGCGAAAATTTTGAGTTTCTCAAGCGTTTCTTACCTCCAAACTGCCATATCTCGCGAACGGATTGACCAATCCGCAAAATTTCTGTTGCATCTGAAAGTAGAAACTCGCCCGATTACAACGGTATGCGTACTTTTCCACTAGGCCGTTCTAGTTAATCGTTTCGAGCATCAGAACTGCGAAAATTTTGAGTTTCTCAAGCGTTTCTTACTTCCAAACTGCCATATCTCGCGAACGGATTGACCAATCCGCAAAATTTCTGATGCATCTGAAAGTAGAAACTCGCCCGATTGCAAAGGTATGCGTACTTTTCCCCTAGGCCGCTCTAGTTATTCGTTTCGAGCATCAGAACTGCGAAAATTTTGTGTTTCTCAAGTGTTTCATACTTCCAAACTGCCATATCTCGCGAACGGATTGACCAATCCGCAAAATTTCTATTGCATCTGAAAGTAGAAACTCGCCCGATTACAACGGTATGCGTACTTTTCCCCTAGGCCGTTCTAGTTATTCGTTTCGAGCATCAGAACTGTGAAAATTTTGAGTTTCTCAAGCGTTTCTTACCTACAAACTCCCATATCTCGCGAACGGATTGACCAATCCGCAAAATTTCTGTTGCATCTGAAAGTAGAAACTCGCCCGATTACAACGGTATGCGTACTTTTCCCCTAGTCCGTTCTAGTTATTCGTTTCGAGCATCAGAACTGCGAAAATTTTGAGTTTCTCAAGCGTTTCTTACCTCCAAACTGCCATATCTCGCGAACAGATTGACCAATCCGCAAAATTTCTGTTGCATCTGAAAGTAGAAACTCGCCCGATTACAACGGTATGCGTACTTTTCCCCTAGACCGTTCTAGTTATGCTTGTCGAGAATCAGAACTGCGAAAATTTTGAGTTTCTCAAGCGTTTCTTACCTCCAAACTGCCATATCTCGCGAACGGATCGACCAATCCGCAAAATTTCTGTTGCATCTAAAAGTAGAAACTCGCCCGATTACAACGGTGTGCGTACTTTTCCCCTAGGCCGTTGTAGTTAATCGTTTCGAGCATGAGAACTGCGAAAATTTTGGGTTTCTCAAGCGTTGCTTACCTCCAAACTGCCATATCTCGCGAACGGATTGTCCAATCCGCAAAATTTCTGTTGCATCTGAAAGTAGAAACTCGCCCGATTACAACGGTATGCGTACCTTTCCCCTAGGCCGTTCTAGTTATTCGTTTCGAGCATCAGAACTGTGAAAATTTTGAGTTTCTCAAGCCTTTCTTACCTACAAACTCCCATATCTCGCGAACGGATTGACCAATCCGCAAAATTTCTGTTGCATCTGAAAGTATAAACCCGCCCGATTACAACGGTATGCGTACTTTTCCACTAGGCCGTTCTAGTTAATCGTTTCGAGCATCAGAACTGCGAAAATTTTGAGTTTCTCAAGCGTTTCTTACTTCCAACCTGCCGTATCTCGCGAACGGATTGACCAATCCGCAAAATTTCTGATGCATCTGAAAGTAGAAACTCGCCCGATTGCAACGGTATGCGTACTTTTCCCCTAGGCCGCTCTAGTTATACGTTTCGAGCATCAGAACTGCGAAAATTTTGTGTTTCTCAAGTGTTTCATACTTCCAAACTGCCATATCTCGCGAACGGATTGACCAATCCGCAAAATTTCTGTTGCATCTGAAAGTAGAAACTCGCCCGATTACAACGGTATGCGTACTTTTCCCCTAGGCCGTTCTAGTTATGCTTGTCGAGCATCAGAACTGCGAAAATTTTGAGTTTCTCAAGCGTTTCTTACCTCCAAACTGCCATATCTCGCGAACGGATCGACCAATCCGCAAAATTTCTGTTGCATCTGAAAGTAGAAACTCGCCCGATTACAACGGTATGCGTACTTTTCCCCTAGTCCGTTCTAGTTATTCGTTTCGAGCATCAGAACTGCGAAAATTTTGAGTTTCTCAAGCGTTTCTTACCTCCAAACTGCCATATCTCGCGAACGGATTGACCAATCCGCAAAATTTCTGATGCATCTGAAAGTAGAAACTCGCCCGATTGCAACGGTATGCGTACTTTTCCCCTAGGCCGCTCTAGTTATTCGTTTCGAACATCAGAACTGCGAAAATTTTGTGTTTCTCAAGTGTTTCATACTTCCAAACTGCCATATCTCGCGAACGGATTGACCAATCCGCAAAATTTCTGTTGCATCTGAAAGTAGAAACTCGCCCAATTACAACGGTATGCGTACTTTTCCCCTAGGCCGTTCTAGTTATGCTTGTCGAGCATCAGAACTGCGAAAATTTTGAGTTTCTCAAGCGTTTCTTACCTCCAAACTGCCATATCTCGCGAACGGATCGACCAATCTGCAAAATTTCTGTTGCATCTGAAAGTAGAAACTCGCGCGATTGCAACGGTATGCGTACTTTTCCCCTAGGCCGCTCTAGTTATTCGTTTCGAGCATCAGAACTGCGAAAATTTTGTGTTTCTCAAGTGTTTCATAGTTCCAAACTGCCATATCTCGCGAACGGATTGACCAATCCGCAAAATTTCTGTTGCATCTGAAAGTAGAAACTCGCCCGATTACAACGGTATGCGTACTTTTCCCCTAGGCCGTTCTAGTTATTCGTTTCGAGCATCAGTACTGCGAAAATTTTGTGTTTCTCAAGTGTTTCATACTTCCAAACTGCCATATCTCGCGAACGGATTGACCAATCCGCAAAATTTCTGTTGCATCTGAAAGTAGAAACTCGCCCGATTACAACGGTATGCGTACTTTTCCCCTAGACCGTTCTAGTTATGCTTGTCGAGCATCAGAACTGCGAAAATTTTGAGTTTCTCAAGCGTTTCTTACCTCCAAACTGCCATATCTCGCGAACGGATTGACCAATCCGCAAAATTTCTGTTGCAACTGAAAGTAGAAACTCGCCCAATTACAACAGTATGCGTACTTTTCCACTAGGCCGTTATAGTTAATCGTTTCGAGCATCAGAACTGCGAAAATTTTGAGTTTCTCAAGCGTTTCTTACTTCCAAACTGCCATATCTCGCGAACGGATTGACCAATCCGCAAAATTTCTGATGCATCTGAAAGTAGAAACTCTCCCGATTGCAACGGTATGCGTACTTTTCCCCTAGGCCGCTCTAGTTATTCGTTTCGAGCATCAGAACTGCGAAAATTTTGTGTTTCTCAAGTGTTTCATACTTCCAAACTGCCATATCTCGCGAACGGATTGACCAATCCGCAAAATTTCTGTTGCATCTGAAAGTAGAAACTCGCCCGATTACAACGGTATGCGTACTTTTCCCCTAGACCGTTCTAGTTATGCTTGTCGAGAATCAGAACTGCGAAAATTTTGAGTTTCTCAAGCGTTTCTTACCTCCAAACTGCCATATCTCGCGAACGGATCGACCAATCCGCAAAATTTCTGTTGCATCTGAAAGTAGAAACTCGCCCGATTACAACGGTATGCGTACTTTTCCCCTAGGCCGTTGTAGTTAATCGTTTCGAGCATGAGAACTGCGAAAATTTTGGGTTTCTCAAGCGTTGCTTACCTCCAAACTGCCATATCTCGCGAACGGATTGTCCAATCCGCAAAATTTCTGTTGCATCTGAAAGTAGAAACTCGCCCGATTACAACGGTATGCGTACTTTTCCCCTAGGCCGTTCTAGTTATTCGTTTCGAGCATCAGAACTGTGAAAATTTTGAGTTTCTCAAGCGTTTCTTACCTACAAACTCCCATATCTCGCGAACGGATTGACCAATCCGCAAAATTTCTGTTGCATCTGAAAGTAGAAACTCGCGCGATTACAACGGTATGCGTACTTTTCCCCTAGACCGTTCTAGTTATGCTTGTCGAGCATCAGAACTGCGAAAATTTTGAGTTTCTCAAGCGTTTCTTACCTCCAAACTGCCATATCTCGCGAACGGATTGACCAATCCGCAAAATTTCTGATGCATCTGAAAGTAGAAACTCGCCCGATTACAACGGTATGCGTACTTTTCCCCTAGGCCGTTCTAGTTATTCGTTTCGAGCATCAGAACTGCGAAAATTTTGTGTTTCTCAAGTGTTTCATACTTCCAAACTGCCATATCTCGCGAACGGATTGACCAATCCGCAAAATTTCTGTTGCATCTGAAAGTAGAAACTCGCCCAATTACAACGGTATGCGTACTTTTCCCCTAGGCCGTTCTAGTTATGCTTGTCGAGCATCAGAACTGCGAAAATTTTGAGTTTCTCAAGCGTTTCTTACCTCCAAACTGCCATATCTCGCGAACGGATCGACCAATCCGCAAAATTTCTGTTGCAACTGAAAGTAGAAACTCGCCCAATTACAACAGTATGCGTACTTTTCCACTAGGCCGTTCTAGTTAATCGTTTCGAGCATCAGAACTGCGAAAATTTTGAGTTTCTCAAGCGTTTCTTACTTCCAAACTTCCATATCTCGCGAACGGATTGACCAATCCGCAAAATTTCTGATGCATCTGAAAGTAGAAACTCGCCCGATTGCAACGGTATGCGTACTTTTCCCCTAGGCCGCTCTAGTTATTCGTTTCGAGCATCAGAACTGCGAAAATTTTGTGTTTCTCAAGTGTTTCATACTTCCAAACTGCCATATCTCGCGAACGGATTGACCAATCCGCAAAATTTCTATTGCATCTGAAAGTAGAAACTCGCCCGATTACAACGGTATGCGTACTTTTCCCCTAGGCCGTTCTAGTTATTCGTTTCGAGCATCAGAACTGCGAAAATGTTGAGTTTCTCAAGCGTTTCTTACCTACAAACTGCCATATCTCGCGAACGGATTGACCAATCCGCAAAATTTCTGTTGCATCTGAAAGTAGAAACTCGCCCGATTACAACGGTATGCGTACTTTTCCCCTAGACCGTTCTAGTTATGCTTGTCGAGAATCAGAACTGCGAAAATTTTGAGTTTCTCAAGCGTTTCTTACCTCCAAACTGCCATATCTCGCGAACGGATCGACCAATCCGCAAAATTTCTGTTGCATCTGAAAGTAGAAACTCGCCCGATTACAACGGTATGCGTACTTTTCCCCTAGGCCGTTGTAGTTAATCGTTTCGAGCATGAGAACTGCGAAAATTTTGGGTTTCTCAAGCGTTGCTTACCTCCAAACTGCCATATCTCGCGCACGGATCGACCAATCCGCAAAATTTCTGTTGCATCTGAAAGTAGAAACTCGCCCGATTACAACGGTATGCGTACTTTTCCCCTAGGCCGTTCTAGTTATTCGTTTCGAGCATCAGAACTGCGAAAATGTTGAGTTTCTCAAGCGTTTCTTACCTACAAACTGCCATATCTCGCGAACGGATTGACCAATCCGCAAAATTTCTGTTGCATCTGAAAGTAGAAACTCGCCCGATTACAACGGTATGCGTACTTTTCCCCTAGGCCGTTCTAGTTATGCTTGTCGAGCATCAGAACTGCGAAAATTTTGAGTTTCTCAAGCGTTTCTTACCTCCAAACTGCCATATCTCGCGAACGGATCGACCAATCCGCAAAATTTCTGTTGCATCTGAAAGTAGAAACTCGCCCGATTACAACGGTATGCGTACTTTTCCCCTAGTCCGTTCTAGTTATTCGTTTCGAGCATCAGAACTGCGAAAATTTTGAGTTTCTCAAGCGTTTCTTACCTCCAAACTGCCATATCTCGCGAACGGATTGACCAATCCGCAAAATTTCTGTTGCATCTGAAAGTAGAAACTCGCCCGATTACAACGGTATGCGTACTTTTCCCCTAGGCCGTTCTAGTTATTCGTTTCGAGCATCAGAACTGCGAAAATGTTGAGTTTCTCAAGCGTTTCTTACCTACAAACTGCCATATCTCGCGAACGGATTGACCAATCCGCAAAATTTCTGTTGCATCTGAAAGTAGAAACTCGCCCGATTACAACGGTATGCGTACTTTTCCCCTAGACCGTTCTAGTTATGCTTGTCGAGAATCAGAACTGCGAAAATTTTGAGTTTCTCAAGCGTTTCTTACCTCCAAACTGCCATATCTCGCGAACGGATCGACCAATCCGCAAAATTTCTGTTGCATCTGAAAGTAGAAACTCGCCCGATTACAACGGTATGCGTACTTTTCCCCTAGGCCGTTGTAGTTAATCGTTTCGAGCATGAGAACTGCGAAAATTTTGGGTTTCTCAAGCGTTGCTTACCTCCAAACTGCCATATCTCGCGAACGGATTGTCCAATCCGCAAAATTTCTGTTGCATCTGAAAGTAGAAACTCGCCCGATTACAACGGTATGCGTACTTTTCCCCTAGGCCGTTCTAGTTATTCGTTTCGAGCATCAGAACTGTGAAAATTTTGAGTTTCTCAAGCGTTTCTTACCTACAAACTCCCATATCTCGCGAACGGATTGACCAATCCGCAAAATTTCTGTTGCATCTGAAAGTAGAAACTCGCCCGATTACAACGGTATGCGTACTTTTCCCCTAGGCCGTTCTAGTTATTCGTTTCGAGCATCAGAACTGCGAAAATTTTGAGTTTCTCAAGCGTTTCTTACTTCCAACCTGCCATATCTCGCGAACGGATTGACCAATCCGCAAAATTTCTGATGCATCTGAAAGTAGAAACTCGCCCGATTGCAACGGTATGCGTACTTTTCCCCTAGGCCGCTCTAGTTATTCGTTTCGAACATCAGAACTGCGAAAATTTTGTGTTTCTCAAGTGTTTCATACTTCCAAACTGCCATATCTCGCGAACGGATTGACCAATCCGCAAAATTTCTGTTGCATCTGAAAGTAGAAACTCGCCCAATTACAACGGTATGCGTACTTTTCCCCTAGGCCGTTCTAGTTATGCTTGTCGAGCATCAGAACTGCGAAAATTTTGAGTTTCTCAAGCGTTTCTTACCTCCAAACTGCCATATCTCGCGAACGGATCGACCAATCTGTAAAACTTCTGTTGCATCTGAAAGTAGAAACTCGCGCGATTGCAACGGTATGCGTACTTTTCCCCTAGGCCGCTCTAGTTATTCGTTTCGAGCATCAGAACTGCGAAAATTTTGGGTTTCTCAAGCGTTGCTTACCTCCAAACTGCCATATCTCGCGAACGGATTGTCCAATCCGCAAAATTTCTGTTGCATCTGAAAGTAGAAACTCGCCCGATTACAACGGTATGCGTACTTTTCCCCTAGGCCGTTCTAGTTATTCGTTTCGAGCATCAGAACTGTGAAAATTTTGAGTTTCTCAAGCGTTTCTTACCTACAAACTCCCATATCTCGCGAACGGATTGACCAATCCGCAAAATTTCTGTTGCATCTGAAAGTAGAAACTCGCCCGATTACAACGGTATGCGTACTTTTCCCCTAGGCCGTTCTAGTTATTCGTTTCGAGCATCAGAACTGCGAAAATTTTGAGTTTCTCAAGCGTTTCTTACTTCCAACCTGCCATATCTCGCGAACGGATTGACCAATCCGCAAAATTTCTGATGCATCTGAAAGTAGAAACTCGCCCGATTGCAACGGTATGCGTACTTTTCCCCTAGGCCGCTCTAGTTATTCGTTTCGAACATCAGAACTGCGAAAATTTTGTGTTTCTCAAGTGTTTCATACTTCCAAACTGCCATATCTCGCGAACGGATTGACCAATCCGCAAAATTTCTGTTGCATCTGAAAGTAGAAACTCGCCCAATTACAACGGTATGCGTACTTTTCCCCTAGGCCGTTCTAGTTATGCTTGTCGAGCATCAGAACTGCGAAAATTTTGAGTTTCTCAAGCGTTTCTTACCTCCAAACTGCCATATCTCGCGAACGGATCGACCAATCTGTAAAACTTCTGTTGCATCTGAAAGTAGAAACTCGCGCGATTGCAACGGTATGCGTACTTTTCCCCTAGGCCGCTCTAGTTATTCGTTTCGAGCATCAGAACTGCGAAAATTTTGGGTTTCTCAAGTGTTTCATAGTTCCAAACTGCCATATCTCGCGAACGGATTGACCAATCCGCAAAATTTCTGTTGCATCTGAAAGTAGAAACTCGCCCGATTACAACGGTATGCGTACTTTTCCCCTAGGCCGTTCTAGTTATTCGTTTCGAGCATCAGTACTGCGAAAATTTTGTGTTTCTCAAGTGTTTCATACTTCCAAACTGCCATATCTCGCGAACGGATTGACCAATCCGCAAAATTTCTGTTGCATCTGAAAGTAGAAACTCGCCCGATTACAACGGTATGCGTACTTTTCCCCTAGACCGTTCTAGTTATGCTTGTCGAGCATCAGAACTGTGAAAATTTTGAGTTTCTCAAGCGTTTCTTACCTCCAAACTGCCATATCTCGCGAACGGATTGACCAATCCGCAAAATTTCTGTTGCAACTGAAAGTAGAAACTCGCCCAATTACAACAGTATGCGTACTTTTCCACTAGGCCGTTCTAGTTAATCGTTTCGAGCATCAGAACTGCGAAAATTTTGAGTTTCTCAAGCGTTTCTTACTTCCAAACTGCCATATCTCGCGAACGGATTGACCAATCCGCAAAATTTCTGATGCATCTGAAAGTAGAAACTCGCCCGATTGCAACGGTATGCGTACTTTTCCCCTAGGCCGCTCTAGTTATTCGTTTCGAGCATCAGAACTGCGAAAATTTTGTGTTTCTCAAGTGTTTCATACTTCCAAACTGCCATATCTCGCGAACGGATTGACCAATCCGCAAAATTTCTATTGCATCTGAAAGTAGAAACTCGCCCGATTACAACGGTATGCGTACTTTTCCCCTAGGCCGTTCTAGTTATTCGTTTCGAGCATCAGAACTGCGAAAATGTTGAGTTTCTCAAGCGTTTCTTACCTACAAACTGCCATATCTCGCGAACGGATTGACCAATCCGCAAAATTTCTGTTGCATCTGAAAGTAGAAACTCGCCCGATTACAACGGTATGCGTACTTTTCCCCTAGACCGTTCTAGTTATGCTTGTCGAGAATCAGAACTGCGAAAATTTTGAGTTTCTCAAGCGTTTCTTACCTCCAAACTGCCATATCTCGCGAACGGATCGACCAATCCGCAAAATTTCTGTTGCATCTGAAAGTAGAAACTCGCCCGATTACAACGGTATGCGTACTTTTCCCCTAGGCCGTTGTAGTTAATCGTTTCGAGCATGAGAACTGCGAAAATTTTGGGTTTCTCAAGCGTTGCTTACCTCCAAACTGCCATATCTCGCGAACGGATTGTCCAATCCGCAAAATTTCTGTTGCATCTGAAAGTAGAAACTCGCCCGATTACAACGGTATGCGTACTTTTCCCCTAGGCCGTTCTAGTTATTCGTTTCGAGCATCAGAACTGTGAAAATTTTGAGTTTCTCAAGCGTTTCTTACCTACAAACTCCCATATCTCGCGAACGGATTGACCAATCCGCAAAATTTCTGTTGCATCTGAAAGTAGAAACTCGCGCGATTACAACGGTATGCGTACTTTTCCCCTAGACCGTTCTAGTTATGCTTGTCGAGCATCAGAACTGCGAAAATTTGAGTTTCTCAAGCGTTTCTTACCTCCAAACTGCCATATCTCGCGAACGGATTGACCAATCCGCAAAATTTCTGATGCATCTGAAAGAAGAAACTCGCCCGATTACAACGGTATGCGTACTTTTCCACTAGGCCGTTCTAGTTAATCGTTTCGAGCATCAGAACTGCGAAAATTTTGAGTTTCTCAAGCGTTTCTTACTTCCAAACTGCCATATCTCGCGAACGGATTGACCAATCCGCAAAATTTCTGATGCATCTGAAAGTAGAAACTCGCCCGATTGCAACGGTATGCGTACTTTTCCCCTAGGCCGCTCTAGTTATTCGTTTCGAGCATCAGAACTGCGAAAATTTTGTGTTTCTCAAGTGTTTCATACTTCCAAACTGCCATATCTCGCGAACGGATTGACCAATCCGCAAAATTTCTATTGCATCTGAAAGTAGAAACTCGCCCGATTACAACGGTATGCGTACTTTTCCCCTAGGCCGTTCTAGTTATTCGTTTCGAGCATCAGAACTGTGAAAATTTTGAGTTTCTCAAGCGTTTCTTACCTACAAACTCCCATATCTCGCGAACGGATTGACCAATCCGCAAAATTTCTGATGCATCTGAAAGTAGAAACTCGCCCGATTGCAACGGTATGCGTACTTTTCCCCTAGTCCGTTCTAGTTATTCGTTTCGAGCATCAGAACTGCGAAAATTTTGAGTTTCTCAAGCGTTTCTTACCTACAAACTCCCATATCTCGCGAACGGATTGACCAATCCGCAAAATTTCTGATGCATCTGAAAGTAGAAACTCGCCCGATTGCAACGGTATGCGTACTTTTCCCCTAGGCCGCTCTAGTTATTCGTTTCGAACATCAGAACTGCGAAAATTTTGTGTTTCTCAAGTGTTTCATACTTCCAAACTGCCATATCTCGCGAACGGATTGACCAATCCGCAAAATTTCTGTTGCATCTGAAAGAGAAACTCGCCCAATTACAACGGTATGCGTACTTTTCCCCTAGGCCGTTCTAGTTATGCTTGTCGAGCATCAGAACTGCGAAAATTTTGAGTTTCTCAAGCGTTTCTTACCTCCAAACTGCCATATCTCGCGAACGGATCGACCAATCTGCAAAATTTCTGTTGCATCTGAAAGTAGAAACTCGCGCGATTGCAACGGTATGCGTACTTTTCCCCTAGGCCGCTCTAGTTATTCGTTTCGAGCATCAGAACTGCGAAAATTTTGTGTTTCTCAAGTGTTTCATAGTTCCAAACTGCCATATCTCGCGAACGGATTGACCAATCCGCAAATTTCTGTTGCATCTGAAAGTAGAAACTCGCCCGATTACAACGGTATGCGTCCTTTTCCCCTAGGCCGTTCTAGTTATTCGTTTCGAGCATCAGAACTGCGAAAATTTTGTGTTTCTCAAGTGTTTCATACTTCCAAACTGCCATATCTCGCGAACGGATTGACCAATCCGCAAAATTTCTATTGCATCTGAAAGTAGAAACTCGCCCGATTACAACGGTATGCGTACTTTTCCCCTAGGCCGTTCTAGTTATTCGTTTCGAGCATCAGAACTGCGAAAATGTTGAGTTTCTCAAGCGTTTCTTACCTACAAACTGCCATATCTCGCGAACGGATTGACCAATCCGCAAAATTTCTGTTGCATCTGAAAGTAGAAACTCGCCCGATTACAACGGTATGCGTACTTTTCCCCTAGACCGTTCTAGTTATGCTTGTCGAGAATCAGAACTGCGAAAATTTTGAGTTTCTCAAGCGTTTCTTACCTCCAAACTGCCATATCTCGCGAACGGATCGACCAATCCGCAAAATTTCTGTTGCATCTGAAAGTAGAAACTCGCCCGATTACAACGGTATGCGTACTTTTCCCCTAGGCCGTTCTAGTTATGCTTGTCGAGCATCAGAACTGCGAAAATTTTGGGTTTCTCAAGCGTTTCTTACCTCCAAACTGCCATATCTCGCGAACGGATCGACCAATCCGCAAAATTTCTGTTGCATCTGAAAGTAGAAACTCGCCCGATTACAACGGTATGCGTACTTTTCCCCTAGGCCGTTCTAGTTATTCGTTTCGAGCATCAGAACTGCGAAAATGTTGAGTTTCTCAAGCGTTTCTTACCTACAAACTGCCATATCTCGCGAACGGATTGACCAATCCGCAAAATTTCTGTTGCATCTGAAAGTAGAAACTCGCCCGATTACAACGGTATGCGTACTTTTCCCCTAGGCCGTTCTAGTTATGCTTGTCGAGCATCAGAACTGCGAAAATTTTGAGTTTCTCAAGCGTTTCTTACCTCCAAACTGCCATATCTCGCGAACGGATCCACCAATCCGCAAAATTTCTGTTGCATCTGAAAGTAGAAACTCGCCCGATTACAACGGTATGCGTACTTTTCCCCTAGTCCGTTCTAGTTATTCGTTTCGAGCATCAGAACTGCGAAAATTTTGAGTTTCTCAAGCGTTTCTTACCTCCAAACTGCCATATCTCGCGAACGGATTGACCAATCCGCAAAATTTCTGTTGCAACTGAAAGTAGAAACTCGCCCAATTACAACAGTATGCGTACTTTTCCACTAGGCCGTTCTAGTTAATCGTTTCGAGCATCAGAACTGCGAAAATTTTGAGTTTCTCAAGCGTTTCTTACTTCCAAACTTCCATATCTCGCGAACGGATTGACCAATCCGCAAAATTTCTGATGCATCTGAAAGTAGAAACTCGCCCGATTGCAACGGTATGCGTACTTTTCCCCTAGGCCGCTCTAGTTATTCGTTTCGAGCATCAGAACTGCGAAAATTTTGTGTTTCTCAAGTGTTTCATACTTCCAAACTGCCATATCTCGCGAACGGATTGACCAATCCGCAAAATTTCTATTGCATCTGAAAGTAGAAACTCGCCCGATTACAACGGTATGCGTACTTTTCCCCTAGGCCGTTCTAGTTATTCGTTTCGAGCATCAGAACTGCGAAAATGTTGAGTTTCTCAAGCGTTTCTTACCTACAAACTGCCATATCTCGCGAACGGATTGACCAATCCGCAAAATTTCTGTTGCATCTGAAAGTAGAAACTCGCCCGATTACAACGGTATGCGTACTTTTCCCCTAGACCGTTCTAGTTATGCTTGTCGAGAATCAGAACTGCGAAAATTTTGAGTTTCTCAAGCGTTTCTTACCTCCAAACTGCCATATCTCGCGAACGGATCGACCAATCCGCAAAATTTCTGTTGCATCTGAAAGTAGAAACTCGCCCGATTACAACGGTATGCGTACTTTTCCCCTAGGCCGTTGTAGTTAATCGTTTCGAGCATGAGAACTGCGAAAATTTTGGGTTTCTCAAGCGTTGCTTACCTCCAAACTGCCATATCTCGCGAACGGATCGACCAATCCGCAAAATTTCTGTTGCATCTGAAAGTAGAAACTCGCCCGATTACAACGGTATGCGTACTTTTCCCCTAGGCCGTTCTAGTTATTCGTTTCGAGCATCAGAACTGCGAAAATGTTGAGTTTCTCAAGCGTTTCTTACCTACAAACTGCCATATCTCGCGAACGGATTGACCAATCCGCAAAATTTCTGTTGCATCTGAAAGTAGAAACTCGCCCGATTACAACGGTATGCGTACTTTTCCCCTAGGCCGTTCTAGTTATGCTTGTCGAGCATCAGAACTGCGAAAATTTTGAGTTTCTCAAGCGTTTCTTACCTCCAAACTGCCATATCTCGCGAACGGATCGACCAATCCGCAAAATTTCTGTTGCATCTGAAAGTAGAAACTCGCCCGATTACAACGGTATGCGTACTTTTCCCCTAGTCCGTTCTAGTTATTCGTTTCGAGCATCAGAACTGCGAAAATTTTGAGTTTCTCAAGCGTTTCTTACCTCCAAACTGCCATATCTCGCGAACGGATTGACCAATCCGCAAAATTTCTGTTGCATCTGAAAGTAGAAACTCGCCCGATTACAACGGTATGCGTACTTTTCCCCTAGGCCGTTCTAGTTATTCGTTTCGAGCATCAGAACTGCGAAAATGTTGAGTTTCTCAAGCGTTTCTTACCTACAAACTGCCATATCTCGCGAACGGATTGACCAATCCGCAAAATTTCTGTTGCATCTGAAAGTAGAAACTCGCCCGATTACAACGGTATGCGTACTTTTCCCCTAGACCGTTCTAGTTATGCTTGTCGAGAATCAGAACTGCGAAAATTTTGAGTTTCTCAAGCGTTTCTTACCTCCAAACTGCCATATCTCGCGAACGGATCGACCAATCCGCAAAATTTCTGTTGCATCTGAAAGTAGAAACTCGCCCGATTACAACGGTATGCGTACTTTTCCCCTAGGCCGTTGTAGTTAATCGTTTCGAGCATGAGAACTGCGAAAATTTTGGGTTTCTCAAGCGTTGCTTACCTCCAAACTGCCATATCTCGCGAACGGATTGTCCAATCCGCAAAATTTCTGTTGCATCTGAAAGTAGAAACTCGCCCGATTACAACGGTATGCGTACTTTTCCCCTAGGCCGTTCTAGTTATTCGTTTCGAGCATCAGAACTGCGAAAATTTTGAGTTTCTCAAGCGTTTCTTACTTCCAACCTGCCATATCTCGCGAACGGATTGACCAATCCGCAAAATTTCTGATGCATCTGAAAGTAGAAACTCGCCCGATTGCAACGGTATGCGTACTTTTCCCCTAGGCCGCTCTAGTTATTCGTTTCGAACATCAGAACTGCGAAAATTTTGTGTTTCTCAAGTGTTTCATACTTCCAAACTGCCATATCTCGCGAACGGATTGACCAATCCGCAAAATTTCTGTTGCATCTGAAAGTAGAAACTCGCCCAATTACAACGGTATGCGTACTTTTCCCCTAGGCCGTTCTAGTTATGCTTGTCGAGCATCAGAACTGCGAAAATTTTGAGTTTCTCAAGCGTTTCTTACCTCCAAACTGCCATATCTCGCGAACGGATCGACCAATCTGTAAAATTTCTGTTGCATCTGAAAGTAGAAACTCGCGCGATTGCAACGGTATGCGTACTTTTCCCCTAGGCCGCTCTAGTTATTCGTTTCGAGCATCAGAACTGCGAAAATTTTGTGTTTCTCAAGTGTTTCATAGTTCCAAACTGCCATATCTCGCGAACGGATTGACCAATCCGCAAAATTTCTGTTGCATCTGAAAGTAGAAACTCGCCCGATTACAACGGTATGCGTACTTTTCCCCTAGGCCGTTCTAGTTATTCGTTTCGAGCATCAGTACTGCGAAAATTTTGTGTTTCTCAAGTGTTTCATACTTCCAAACTGCCATATCTCGCGAACGGATTGACCAATCCGCAAAATTTCTGTTGCATCTGAAAGTAGAAACTCGCCCGATTACAACGGTATGCGTACTTTTCCCCTAGACCGTTCTAGTTATGCTTGTCGAGCATCAGAACTGTGAAAATTTTGAGTTTCTCAAGCGTTTCTTACCTCCAAACTGCCATATCTCGCGAACGGATTGACCAATCCGCAAAATTTCTGTTGCAACTGAAAGTAGAAACTCGCCCAATTACAACAGTATGCGTACTTTTCCACTAGGCCGTTCTAGTTAATCGTTTCGAGCATCAGAACTGCGAAAATTTTGAGTTTCTCAAGCGTTTCTTACTTCCAAACTGCCATATCTCGCGAACGGATTGACCAATCCGCAAAATTTCTGATGCATCTGAAAGTAGAAACTCGCCCGATTGCAACGGTATGCGTACTTTTCCCCTAGGCCGCTCTAGTTATTCGTTTCGAGCATCAGAACTGCGAAAATTTTGTGTTTCTCAAGTGTTTCATACTTCCAAACTGCCATATCTCGCGAACGGATTGACCAATCCGCAAAATTTCTATTGCATCTGAAAGTAGAAACTCGCCCGATTACAACGGTATGCGTACTTTTCCCCTAGGCCGTTCTAGTTATTCGTTTCGAGCATCAGAACTGCGAAAATGTTGAGTTTCTCAAGCGTTTCTTACCTACAAACTGCCATATCTCGCGAACGGATTGACCAATCCGCAAAATTTCTGTTGCATCTGAAAGTAGAAACTCGCCCGATTACAACGGTATGCGTACTTTTCCCCTAGACCGTTCTAGTTATGCTTGTCGAGCATCAGAACTGCGAAAATTTTGAGTTTCTCAAGCGTTTCTTACCTCCAAACTGCCATATCTCGCGAACGGATTGACCAATCCGCAAAATTTCTGTTGCAACTGAAAGTAGAAACTCGCCCAATTACAACAGTATGCGTACTTTTCCCCTAGACCGTTCTAGTTCTGCTTGTCGAGCATCAGAACTGCGAAAATTTTGAGTTTCTCAAGCGTTTCTTACCTCCAAACTGCCATATCTCGCGAACGGATTGACCAATCCGCAAAATTTCTGATGCATCTGAAAGTAGAAACTCGCCCGATTACAACGGTATGCGTACTTTTCCACTAGGCCGTTCTAGTTAATCGTTTCGAGCATCAGAACTGCGAAAATTTTGAGTTTCTCAAGCGTTTCTTACTTCCAAACTGCCATATCTCGCGAACGGATTGACCAATCCGCAAAATTTCTGATGCATCTGAAAGTAGAAACTCGCCCGATTGCAACGGTATGCGTACTTTTCCCCTAGGCCGCTCTAGTTATTCGTTTCGAGCATCAGAACTGCGAAAATTTTGTGTTTCTCAAGTGTTTCATACTTCCAAACTGCCATATCTCGCGAACGGATTGACCAATCCGCAAAATTTCTATTGCATCTGAAAGTAGAAACTCGCCCGATTACAACGGTATGCGTACTTTTCCCCTAGGCCGTTCTAGTTATTCGTTTCGAGCATCAGAACTGTGAAAATTTTGAGTTTCTCAAGCGTTTCTTACCTACAAACTCCCATATCTCGCGAACGGATTGACCAATCCGCAAAATTTCTGTTGCATCTGAAAGTAGAAACTCGCCCGATTACAACGGTATGCGTACTTTTCCCCTAGTCCGTTCTAGTTATTCGTTTCGAGCATCAGAACTGCGAAAATTTTGAGTTTCTCAAGCGTTTCTTACCTCCAAACTGCCATATCTCGCGAACAGATTGACCAATCCGCAAAATTTCTGTTGCATCTGAAAGTAGAAACTCGCCCGATTACAACGGTATGCGTACTTTTCCCCTAGGCCGTTCTAGTTATTCGTTTCGAGCATCAGAACTGCGAAAATGTTAAGTTTCTCAAGCGTTTCTTACCTACAAACTGCCATAACTCGCGAACGGATTGACCAATCCGCAAAATTTCTGTTGCATCTGAAAGTAGAAACTCGCGCGATTACAACGGTATGCGTACTTTTCCCCTAGACCGTTCTAGTTATGCTTGTCGAGCATCAGAACTGCGAAAATTTTGAGTTTCTCAAGCGTTTCTTACCTCCAAACTGCCATATCTCGCGAACGGATTGACCAATCCGCAAAATTTCTGATGCATCTGAAAGTAGAAACTCGCCCGATTACAACGGTATGCGTACTTTTCCCCTAGACCGTTCTAGTTATGCTTGTCGAGCATCAGAACTGCGAAAATTTTGAGTTTCTCAAGCGTTTCTTACCTCCAAACTGCCATATCTCGCGAACGGATTGACCAATCCGCAAAATTTCTGTTGCAACTGAAAGTAGAAACTCGCCCAATTACAACAGTATGCGTACTTTTCCACTAGGCCGTTCTAGTTAATCGTTTCGAGCATCAGAACTGCGAAAATTTTGAGTTTCTCAAGCGTTTCTTACTTCCAAACTGCCATATCTCGCGAACGGATTGACCAATCCGCAAAATTTCTGATGCATCTGAAAGTAGAAACTCGCCCGATTGCAACGGTATGCGTACTTTTCCCCTAGGCCGCTCTAGTTATTCGTTTCGAGCATCAGAACTGCGAAAATTTTGTGTTTCTCAAGTGTTTCATACTTCCAAACTGCCATATCTCGCGAACGGATTGACCAATCCGCAAAGTTTCTATTGCATCTGAAAGTAGAAACTCGCCCGATTACAACGGTATGCGTACTTTTCCCCTAGGCCGTTCTAGTTATTCGTTTCGAGCATCAGAACTGTGAAAATTTTGAGTTTCTCAAGCGTTTCTTACCTACAAACTCCCATATCTCGCGAACGGATTGACCAATCCGCAAAATTTCTGTTGCATCTGAAAGTAGAAACTCGCCCGATTACAACGGTATGCGTACTTTTCCCCTAGTCCGTTCTAGTTATTCGTTTCGAGCATCAGAACTGCGAAAATTTTGAGTTTCTCAAGCGTTTCTTACCTCCAAACTGCCATATCTCGCGAACAGATTGACCAATCCGCAAAATTTCTGTTGCATCTGAAAGTAGAAACTCGCCCGATTACAACGGTATGCGTACTTTTCCCCTAGGCCGTTCTAGTTATTCGTTTCGAGCATCAGAACTGCGAAAATGTTAAGTTTCTCAAGCGTTTCTTACCTACAAACTGCCATATCTCGCGAACGGATTGACCAATCCGCAAAATTTCTGTTGCATCTGAAAGTAGAAACTCGCGCGATTACAACGGTATGCGTACTTTTCCCCTAGACCGTTCTAGTTCTGCTTGTCGAGCATCAGAACTGCGAAAATTTTGAGTTTCTCAAGCGTTTCTTACCTCCAAACTGCCATATCTCGCGAACGGATTGACCAATCCGCAAAATTTCTGATGCATCTGAAAGTAGAAACTCGCCCGATTACAACGGTATGCGTACTTTTCCCCTAGGCCGTTCTAGTTATTCGTTTCGAGCATCAGAACTGTGAAAATTTTGAGTTTCTCAAGCGTTTCTTACCTACAAACTCCCATATCTCGCGAACGGATTGACCAATCCGCAAAATTTCTGTTGCATCTGAAAGTAGAAACTCGCGCGATTACAACGGTATGCGTACTTTTCCCCTAGACCGTTCTAGTTATGCTTGTCGAGCATCAGAACTGCGAAAATTTTGAGTTTCTCAAGCGTTTCTTACCTCCAAACTGCCATATCTCGCGAACGGATTGACCAATCCGCAAAATTTCTGTTGCATCTGAAAGTAGAAACTCGCCCGATTACAACGGTATGCGTACTTTTCCCCTAGGCCGTTCTAGTTATTCGTTTCGAGCATCAGTACTGCGAAAATTTTGTGTTTCTCAAGTGTTTCATACTTCCAAACTGCCATATCTCGCGAACGGATTGACCAATCCGCAAAATTTCTGTTGCATCTGAAAGTAGAAACTCGCCTGATTACAACGGTATGCGTACTTTTCCCCTAGACCGTTCTAGTTATGCTTGTCGAGCATCAGAACTGCGAAAATTTTGAGTTTCTCAAGCGTTTCTTACCTCCAAACTGCCATATCTCGCGAACGGATTGACCAATCCGCAAAATTTCTGTTGCAACTGAAAGTAGAAACTCGCCCAATTACAACAGTATGCGTACTTTTCCACTAGGCCGTTCTAGTTAATCGTTTCGAGCATCAGAACTGCGAAAATTTTGAGTTTCTCAAGCGTTTCTTACTTCCAAACTGCCATATCTCGCGAACGGATTGACCAATCCGCAAAATTTCTATTGCATCTGAAAGTAGAAACTCGCCCGATTACAACGGTATGCGTACTTTTCCCCTAGGCCGTTCTAGTTATTCGTTTCGAGCATCAGAACTGCGAAAATGTTGAGTTTCTCAAGCGTTTCTTACCTACAAACTGCCATATCTCGCGAACGGATTGACCAATCCGCAAAATTTCTGTTGCATCTGAAAGTAGAAACTCGCCCGATTACAACGGTATGCGTACTTTTCCCCTAGACCGTTCTAGTTATGCTTGTCGAGAATCAGAACTGCGAAAATTTTGAGTTTCTCAAGCGTTTCTTACCTCCAAACTGCCATATCTCGCGAACGGATCGACCAATCCGCAAAATTTCTGTTGCATCTGAAAGTAGAAACTCGCCCGATTACAACGGTATGCGTACTTTTCCCCTAGGCCGTTGTAGTTAATCGTTTCGAGCATGAGAACTGCGAAAATTTTGGGTTTCTCAAGCGTTGCTTACCTCCAAACTGCCATATCTCGCGAACGGATTGTCCAATCCGCAAAATTTCTGTTGCATCTGAAAGTAGAAACTCGCCCGATTACAACGGTATGCGTACTTTTCCCCTAGGCCGTTCTAGTTATTCGTTTCGAGCATCAGAACTGTGAAAATTTTGAGTTTCTCAAGCGTTTCTTACCTACAAACTCCCATATCTCGCGAACGGATTGACCAATCCGCAAAATTTCTGTTGCATCTGAAAGTAGAAACTCGCGCGATTACAACGGTATGCGTACTTTTCCCCTAGACCGTTCTAGTTATGCTTGTCGAGCATCAGAACTGCGAAAATTTTGAGTTTCTCAAGCGTTTCTTACCTCCAAACTGCCATATCTCGCGAACGGATTGACCAATCCGCAAAATTTCTGATGCATCTGAAAGTAGAAACTCGCCCGATTACAACGGTATGCGTACTTTTCCACTAGGCCGTTCTAGTTAATCGTTTCGAGCATCAGAACTGCGAAAATTTTGAGTTTCTCAAGCGTTTCTTACTTCCAAACTGCCATATCTCGCGAACGGATTGACCAATCCGCAAAATTTCTGATGCATCTGAAAGTAGAAACTCGCCCGATTGCAACGGTATGCGTACTTTTCCCCTAGGCCGCTCTAGTTATTCGTTTCGAGCATCAGAACTGCGAAAATTTTGTGTTTCTCAAGTGTTTCATACTTCCAAACTGCCATATCTCGCGAACGGATTGACCAATCCGCAAAATTTCTATTGCATCTGAAAGTAGAAACTCGCCCGATTACAACGGTATGCGTACTTTTCCCCTAGGCCGTTCTAGTTATTCGTTTCGAGCATCAGAACTGTGAAAATTTTGAGTTTCTCAAGCGTTTCTTACCTACAAACTCCCATATCTCGCGAACGGATTGACCAATCCGCAAAATTTCTGTTGCATCTGAAAGTAGAAACTCGCCCGATTACAACGGTATGCGTACTTTTCCCCTAGTCCGTTTTAGTTATTCGTTTCGAGCATCAGAACTGCGAAAATTTTGAGTTTCTCAAGCGTTTCTTACCTCCAAACTGCCATATCTCGCGAACAGATTGACCAATCCGCAAAATTTCTGTTGCATCTGAAAGTAGAAACTCGCCCGATTACAACGGTATGCGTACTTTTCCCCTAGGCCGTTCTAGTTATTCGTTTCGAGCATCAGAACTGCGAAAATGTTAAGTTTCTCAAGCGTTTCTTACCTACAAACTGCCATATCTCGCGAACGGATTGACCAATCCGCAAAATTTCTGTTGCATCTGAAAGTAGAAACTCGCCCGATTACAACGGTATGCGTACTTTTCACCTAGACCGTTCTAGTTATGCTTGTCGAGAATCAGAACTGCGAAAATTTTGAGTTTCTCAAGCGTTTCTTACCTCCAAACTGCCATATCTCGCGAACGGATCGACCAATCCGCAAAATTTCTGTTGCATCTGAAAGTAGAAACTCGCCCGATTACAACGGTATGCGTACTTTTCCCCTAGGCCGTTGTAGTTAATCGTTTCGAGCATGAGAACTGCGAAAATTTTGGGTTTCTCAAGCGTTGCTTACCTCCAAACTGCCATATCTCGCGAACGGATTGTCCAATCCGCAAAATTTCTGTTGCATCTGAAAGTAGAAACTCGCCCGATTACAACGGTATGCGTACTTTTCCCCTAGGCCGTTCTAGTTATTCGTTTCGAGCATCAGAACTGTGAAAATTTTGAGTTTCTCAAGCGTTTCTTACCTACAAACTCCCATATCTCGCGAACGGATTGACCAATCCGCAAAATTTCTGTTGCATCTGAAAGTATAAACCCGCCCGATTACAACGGTATGCGTACTTTTCCACTAGGCCGTTCTAGTTAATCGTTTCGAGCATCAGAACTGCGAAAATTTTGAGTTTCTCAAGCGTTTCTTACTTCCAACCTGCCGTATCTCGCGAACGGATTGACCAATCCGCAAAATTTCTGATGCATTTGAAAGTAGAAACTCGCCCGATTGCAACGGTATGCGTACTTTTCCCCTAGGCCGCTCTAGTTATTCGTTTCGAGCATCAGAACTGCGAAAATTTTGTGTTTCTCAAGTGTTTCATACTTCCAAACTGCCATATCTCGCGAACGGATTGACCAATCCGCAAAATTTCTGTTGCATCTGAAAGTAGAAACTCGCCCGATTACAACGGTATGCGTACTTTTCCCCTAGGCCGTTCTAGTTATGCTTGTCGAGCATCAGAACTGCGAAAATTTTGAGTTTCTCAAGCGTTTCTTACCTCCAAACTGCCATATCTCGCGAACGGATCGACCAATCCGCAAAATTTCTGTTGCATCTGAAAGTAGAAACTCGCCCGATTACAACGGTATGCGTACTTTTCCCCTAGACCGTTCTAGTTATGCTTGTCGAGAATCAGAACTGCGAAAATTTTGAGTTTCTCAAGCGTTTCTTACCTCCAAACTGCCATATCTCGCGAACGGATCGACCAATCCGCAAAATTTCTGTTGCATCTGAAAGTAGAAACTCGCCCGATTACAACGGTATGCGTACTTTTCCCCTAGGCCGTTGTAGTTAATCGTTTCGAGCATGAGAACTGCGAAAATTTTGGGTTTCTCAAGCGTTGCTTACCTCCGAACTGCCATATCTCGCGAACGGATTGTCCAATCCGCAAAATTTCTGTTGCATCTGAAAGTAGAAACTCGCCCGATTACAACGGTATGCGTACTTTTCCCCTAGGCCGTTCTAGTTATTCGTTTCGAGCATCAGAACTGTGAAAATTTTGAGTTTCTCAAGCGTTTCTTACCTACAAACTCCCATATCTCGCGAACGGATTGACCAATCCGCAAAATTTCTGTTGCATCTGAAAGTAGAAACTCGCCCGATTACAACGGTATGCGTACTTTTCCCCTAGGCCGTTCTAGTTATTCGTTTCGAGCATCAGAACTGCGAAAATTTTGAGTTTCTCAAGCGTTTCTTACTTCCAACCTGCCATATCTCGCGAACGGATTGACCAATCCGCAAAATTTCTGATGCATCTGAAAGTAGAAACTCGCCCGATTGCAACGGTATGCGTACTTTTCCCCTAGGCCGCTCTAGTTATTCGTTTCGAACATCAGAACTGCGAAAATTTTGTGTTTCTCAAGTGTTTCATACTTCCAAACTGCCATATCTCGCGAACGGATTGACCAATCCGCAAAATTTCTGTTGCATCTGAAAGTAGAAACTCGCCCGATTACAACGGTATGCGTACTTTTCCACTAGGCCGTTCTAGTTAATCGTTTCGAGCATCAGAACTGCGAAAATTTTGAGTTTCTCAAGCGTTTCTTACTTCCAACCTGCCGTATCTCGCGAACGGATTGACCAATCCGCAAAATTTGTGATGCATCTGAAAGTAGAAACTCGCCCGATTGCAACGGTATGCGTACTTTTCCCCTAGGCCGCTCTAGTTATTCGTTTCGAGCATCAGAACTGCGAAAATTTTGTGTTTCTCAAGTGTTTCATACTTCCAAACTGCCATATCTCGCGAACGGATTGACCAATCCGCAAAATTTCTGTTGCATCTGAAAGTAGAAACTCGCCCGATTACAACGGTATGCGTACTTTTCCCCTAGGCCGTTCTAGTTATGCTTGTCGAGCATCAGAACTGCGAAAATTTTGAGTTTCTCAAGCGTTTCTTACCTCCAAACTGCCATATCTCGCGAACGGATCGACCAATCCGCAAAATTTCTGTTGCATCTGAAAGTAGAAACTCGCCCGATTACAACGGTATGCGTACTTTTCCCCTAGTCCGTTCTAGTTATTCGTTTCGAGCATCAGAACTGCGAAAATTTTGAGTTTCTCAAGCGTTTCTTACCTCCAAACTGCCATATCTCGCGAACGGATTGACCAATCCGCAAAATTTCTGTTGCATCTGAAAGTAGAAACTCGCCCGATTACAACGGTATGCGTACTTTTCCCCTAGGCCGTTCTAGTTATTCGTTTCGAGCATCAGAACTGCGAAAATGTTGAGTTTCTCAAGCGTTTCTTACCTACAAACTGCCATATCTCGCGAACGGATTGTCCAATCCGCAAAATTTCTGTTGCATCTGAAAGTAGAAACTCGCCCGATTACAACGGTATGCGTACTTTTCCCCTAGACCGTTCTAGTTATGCTTGTCGAGAATCAGAACTGCGAAAATTTTGAGTTTCTCAAGCGTTTCTTACCTCCAAACTGCCATATCTCGCGAACGGATCGACCAATCCGCAAAATTTCTGTTGCATCTGAAAGTAGAAACTCGCCCGATTACAACGGTATGCGTACTTTTCCCCTAGGCCGTTGTAGTTAATCGTTTCGAGCATGAGAACTGCGAAAATTTTGGGTTTCTCAAGCGTTGCTTACCTCCGAACTGCCATATCTCGCGAACGGATTGTCCAATCCGCAAAATTTCTGTTGCATCTGAAAGTAGAAACTCGCCCGATTACAACGGTATGCGTACTTTTCCCCTAGGCCGTTCTAGTTATTCGTTTCGAGCATCAGAACTGTGAAAATTTTGAGTTTCTCAAGCGTTTCTTACCTACAAACTCCCATATCTCGCGAACGGATTGACCAATCCGCAAAATTTCTGTTGCATCTGAAAGTAGAAACTCGCCCGATTACAACGGTATGCGTACTTTTCCCCTAGGCCGTTCTAGTTAGTCGTTTCGAGCATCAGAACTGCGAAAATTTTGAGTTTCTCAAGCGTTTCTTACTTCCAACCTGCCATATCTCGCGAACGGATTGACCAATCCGCAAAATTTCTGATGCATCTGAAAGTAGAAACTCGCCCGATTGCAACGGTATGCGTACTTTTCCCCTAGGCCGCTCTAGTTATTCGTTTCGAACATCAGAACTGCGAAAATTTTGTGTTTCTCAAGTGTTTCATACTTCCAAACTGCCATATCTCGCGAACGGATTGACCAATCCGCAAAATTTCTGTTGCATCTGAAAGTAGAAACTCGCCCAATTACAACGGTATGCGTACTTTTCCCCTAGGCCGTTCTAGTTATGCTTGTCGAGCATCAGAACTGCGAAAATTTTGAGTTTCTCAAGCGTTTCTTACCTCCAAACTGCCATATCTCGCGAACGGATCGACCAATCCGCAAAATTTCTGTTGCATCTGAAAGTAGAAACTCGCGCGATTGCAACGGTATGCGTACTTTTCCCCTAGGCCGCTCTAGTTATTCGTTTCGAGCATCAGAACTGCGAAAATTTTGTGTTTCTCAAGTGTTTCATACTTCCAAACTGCCATATCTCGCGAACGGATTGACCAATCCGCAAAATTTCTGTTGCATCTGAAAGTAGAAACTCGCCCGATTACAAGGGTATGCGTACTTTTCCCCTAGGCCGTTCTAGTTATTCGTTTCGAGCATCAGTACTGCGAAAATTTTGAGTTTCTTGAGCGTTTCTTACCTACAAACTGCCATATCTCGCGAACGGATTGACCAATCCGCAAAATTTCTGTTGCATCTGAAAGTAGAAACTCGCCCGATTACAACGGTATGCGTACTTTTCCCCTAGGCCGTTCTAGTTATTCGTTTCGAGCATCAGAACTGCGAAAATTTTGAGTTTCTCAAGCGTTTCTTACTTCCAACCTGCCATATCTCGCGAACGGATTGACCAATCCGCAAAATTTCTGATGCATCTGAAAGTAGAAACTCGCCCGATTGCAACGGTATGCGTACTTTTCCCCTAGGCCGCTCTAGTTATTCGTTTCTAGCATCAGAACTGCGAAAATTTTGTGTTTCTCAAGTGTTTCATACTTCCAAACTGCCATATCTCGCGAACGGATTGACCAATCCGCAAAATTTCTGTTGCATCTGAAAGTAGAAACTCGCCCGATTACAACGGTATGCGTACTTTTCCCCTAGACCGTTCTAGTTATGCTTGTCGAGAATCAGAACTGCGAAAATTTTGAGTTTCTCAAGCGTTGCTTACCTCCAAACTGCCATATCTCGCGAACGGATTGTCCAATCCGCAAAATTTCTGTTGCATCTGAAAGTAGAAACTCGCCCGATTACAACGGTATGCGTACTTTTCCCCTAGGCCGTTCTAGTTATTCGTTTCGAGCATCAGAACTGTGAAAATTTTGAGTTTGTCAAGCGTTTCTTACCTACAAACTCCCATATCTCGCGAACGGATTTACCAATCCGCAAAATTTCTGTTGCATCTGAAAGTAGAAACTCGCCCGATTACAACGGTATGCGTACTTTTCCCCTAGGCCGTTCTAGTTATTCGTTTCGAGCATCAGAACTGCGAAAATTTTGAGTTTCTCAAGCGTTTCTTACTTCCAACCTGCCATATCTCGCGAACGGATTGACCAATCCGCAAAATTTCTGATGCATCTGAAAGTAGAAACTCGCCCGATTGCAACGGTATGCGTACTTTTCCCCTAGGCCGCTCTAGTTATTCGTTTCGAACATCAGAACTGCGAAAATTTTGTGTTTCTCAAGTGTTTCATACTTCCAAACTGCCATATCTCGCGAACGGATTGACCAATCCGCAAAATTTCTGTTGCATCTGAAAGTAGAAACTCGCCCAATTACAACGGTATGCGTACTTTTCCCCTAGGCCGTTCTAGTTATGCTTGTCGAGCATCAGAACTGCGAAAATTTTGAGTTTCTCAAGCGTTTCTTACCTCCAAACTGCCATATCTCGCGAACGGATCGACCAATCCGCAAAATTTCTGTTGCATCTGAAAGTAGAAACTCGCGCGATTGCAACGGTATGCGTACTTTTCCCCTAGGCCGCTCTAGTTATTCGTTTCGAGCATCAGAACTGCGAAAATTTTGTGTTTCTCAAGTGTTTCATACTTCCAAACTGCCATATCTCGCGAACGGATTGACCAATCCGCAAAATTTCTGTTGCATCTGAAAGTAGAAACTCGCCCGATTACAAGGGTATGCGTACTTTTCCCCTAGGCCGTTCTAGTTATTCGTTTCGAGCATCAGTACTGCGAAAATTTTGAGTTTCTTGAGCGTTTCTTACCTACAAACTGCCATATCTCGCGAACGGATTGACCAATCCGCAAAATTTCTGTTGCATCTGAAAGTAGAAACTCGCCCGATTACAACGGTATGCGTACTTTTCCCCTAGGCCGTTCTAGTTATTCGTTTCGAGCATCAGAACTGCGAAAATTTTGAGTTTCTCAAGCGTTTCTTACTTCCAACCTGCCATATCTCGCGAACGGATTGACCAATCCGCAAAATTTCTGATGCATCTGAAAGTAGAAACTCGCCCGATTGCAACGGTATGCGTACTTTTCCCCTAGGCCGCTCTAGTTATTCGTTTCTAGCATCAGAACTGCGAAAATTTTGTGTTTCTCAAGTGTTTCATACTTCCAAACTGCCATATCTCGCGAACGGATTGACCAATCCGCAAAATTTCTGTTGCATCTGAAAGTAGAAACTCGCCCGATTACAACGGTATGCGTACTTTTCCCCTAGGCCGTTCTAGTTATTCGTTTCGAGCATCAGTACTGCGAAAATTTTGAGTTTCTTGAGCGTTTCTTACTTCCAAACTGCCATATCTCGCGAACGGATTGACCAATCCGCAAAATTTCTGATGCATCTGAAAGTAGAAACTCGCCCGATTGCAACGGTATGCGTACTTTTCCCCTAGGCCGCTCTAGTTATTCGTTTCGAGCATCAGAACTGCGAAAATTTTGTGTTTCTCAAGTGTTTCATACTTCCAAACTGCCATATCTCGCGAACGGATTGACCAATCCGCAAAATTTCTATTGCATCTGAAAGTAGAAACTCGCCCGATTACAACGGTATGCGTACTTTTCCCCTAGGCCGTTCTAGTTATTCGTTTCGAGCATCAGAACTGTGAAAATTTTGAGTTTCTCAAGCGTTTCTTACCTACAAACTCCCATATCTCGCGAACGGATTGACCAATCCGCAAAATTTCTGTTGCATCTGAAAGTAGAAACTCGCCCGATTACAACGGTATGCGTACTTTTCCCCTAGTCCGTTCTAGTTATTCGTCTCGAGCATCAGAACTGCGAAAATTTTGAGTTTCTCAAGCGTTTCTTACCTCCAAACTGCCATATCTCGCGAACAGATTGACCAATCCGCAAAATTTCTGTTGCATCTGAAAGTAGAAACTCGCCCGATTACAACGGTATGCGTACTTTTCCCCTAGGCCGTTCTAGTTATTCGTTTCGAGCATCAGAACTGCGAAAATGTTAAGTTTCTCAAGCGTTTCTTACCTACAAACTGCCATATCTCGCGAACGGATTGACCAATCCGCAAAATTTCTGTTGCATCTGAAAGTAGAAACTCGCGCGATTACAACGGTATGCGTACTTTTCCCCTAGACCGTTCTAGTTATGCTTGTCGAGCATCAGAACTGCGAAAATTTTGAGTTTCTCAAGCGTTTCTTACCTCCAAACTGCCATATCTCGCGAACGGATTGACCAATCCGCAAAATTTCTGATGCATCTGAAAGTAGAAACTCGCCCGATTACAACGGTATGCGTACTTTTCCACTAGGCCGTTCTAGTTAATCGTTTCGAGCATCAGAACTGCGAAAATTTTGAGTTTCTCAAGCGTTTCTTACTTCCAAACTGCCATATCTCGCGAACGGATTGACCAATCCGCAAAATTTCTATTGCATCTGAAAGTAGAAACTCGCCCGATTACAACGGTATGCGTACTTTTCCCCTAGGCCGTTCTAGTTATTCGTTTCGAGCATCAGAACTGTGAAAATTTTGAGTTTCTCAAGCGTTTCTTACCTACAAACTCCCATATCTCGCGAACGGATTGACCAATCCGCAAAATTTCTGTTGCATCTGAAAGTAGAAACTCGCCCGATTACAACGGTATGCGTACTTTTCCCCTAGTCCGTTCTAGTTATTCGTTTCGAGCATCAGAACTGCGAAAATTTTGAGTTTCTCAAGCGTTTCTTACCTCCAAACTGCCATATCTCGCGAACAGATTGACCAATCCGCAAAATTTCTGTTGCATCTGAAAGTAGAAACTCGCCCGATTACAACGGTATGCGTACTTTTCCCCTAGGCCGTTCTAGTTATTCGTTTCGAGCATCAGAACTGCGAAAATGTTAAGTTTCTCAAGCGTTTCTTACCTACAAACTGCCATATCTCGCGAACGGATTGACCAATCCGCAAAATTTCTGTTGCATCTGAAAGTAGAAACTCGCCCGATTACAACGGTATGCGTACTTTTCCCCTAGGCCGTTCTAGTTATTCGTTTCGAGCATCAGAACTGCGAAAATTTTGAGTTTCTCAAGCGTTTCTTACTTCCAACCTGCCATATCTCGCGAACGGATTGACCAATCCGCAAAATTTCTGATGCATCTGAAAGTAGAAACTCGCCCGATTGCAACGGTATGCGTACTTTTCCCCTAGGCCGCTCTAGTTATTCGTTTCGAACATCAGAACTGCGAAAATTTTGTGTTTCTCAAGTGTTTCATACTTCCAAACTGCCATATCTCGCGAACGGATTGACCAATCCGCAAAATTTCTGTTGCATCTGAAAGTAGAAACTCGCCCAATTACAACGGTATGCGTACTTTTCCCCTAGGCCGTTCTAGTTATGCTTGTCGAGCATCAGAACTGCGAAAATTTTGAGTTTCTCAAGCGTTTCTTACCTCCAAACTGCCATATCTCGCGAACGGATCGACCAATCTGCAAAATTTCTGTTGCATCTGAAAGTAGAAACTCGCGCGATTGCAACGGTATGCGTACTTTTCCCCTAGGCCGCTCTAGTTATTCGTTTCGAGCATCAGAACTGCGAAAATTTTGTGTTTCTCAAGTGTTTCATAGTTCCAAACTGCCATATCTCGCGAACGGATTGACCAATCCGCAAAATTTCTGTTGCATCTGAAAGTAGAAACTCGCCCGATTACAACGGTATGCGTACTTTTCCCCTAGGCCGTTCTAGTTATTCGTTTCGAGCATCAGTACTGCGAAAATTTTGTGTTTCTCAAGTGTTTCATACTTCCAAACTGCCATATCTCGCGAACGGATTGACCAATCCGCAAAATTTCTGTTGCATCTGAAAGTAGAAACTCGCCCGATTACAACGGTATGCGTACTTTTCCCCTAGACCGTTCTAGTTATGCTTGTCGAGCATCAGAACTGCGAAAATTTTGAGTTTCTCAAGCGTTTCTTACCTCCAAACTGCCATATCTCGCGAACGGATTGACCAATCCGCAAAATTTCTGTTGCAACTGAAAGTAGAAACTCGCCCAATTACAACAGTATGCGTACTTTTCCACTAGGCCGTTCTAGTTAATCGTTTCGAGCATCAGAACTGCGAAAATTTTGAGTTTCTCAAGCGTTTCTTACTTCCAAACTGCCATATCTCGCGAACGGATTGACCAATCCGCAAAATTTCTGATGCATCTGAAAGTAGAAACTCGCCCGATTGCAACGGTATGCGTACTTTTCCCCTAGGCCGCTCTAGTTATTCGTTTCGAGCATCAGAACTGCGAAAATTTTGTGTTTCTCAAGTGTTTCATACTTCCAAACTGCCATATCTCGCGAACGGATTGACCAATCCGCAAAATTTCTATTGCATCTGAAAGTAGATACTCGCCCGATTACAACGGTATGCGTACTTTTCCCCTAGGCCGTTCTAGTTATTCGTTTCGAGCATCAGAACTGCGAAAATGTTGAGTTTCTCAAGCGTTTCTTACCTACAAACTGCCATATCTCGCGAACGGATTGACCAATCCGCAAAATTTCTGTTGCATCTGAAAGTAGAAACTCGCCCGATTACAACGGTATGCGTACTTTTCCCCTAGACCGTTCTAGTTATGCTTGTCGAGAATCAGAACTGCGAAAATTTTGAGTTTCTCAAGCGTTTCTTACCTCCAAACTGCCATATCTCGCGAACGGATCGACCAATCCGCAAAATTTCTGTTGCATCTGAAAGTAGAAACTCGCCCGATTACAACGGTATGCGTACTTTTCCCCTAGGCCGTTGTAGTTAATCGTTTCGAGCATGAGAACTGCGAAAATTTTGGGTTTCTCAAGCGTTGCTTACCTCCAAACTGCCATATCTCGCGAACGGATTGTCCAATCCGCAAAATTTCTGTTGCATCTGAAAGTAGAAACTCGCCCGATTACAACGGTATGCGTACTTTTCCCCTAGACCGTTCTAGTTATGCTTGTCGAGCATCAGAACTGCGAAAATTTTGAGTTTCTCAAGCGTTTCTTACCTCCAAACTGCCATATCTCGCGAACGGATTGACCAATCCGCAAAATTTCTGATGCATCTGAAAGTAGAAACTCGCCCGATTACAACGGTATGCGTACTTTTCCACTAGGCCGTTCTAGTTATTCGTTTCGAGCATCAGAACTGCGAAAATTTTGAGTTTCTCAAGCGTTTCTTACCTCCAAACTGCCATATCTCGCGAACGGATTGACCAATCCGCAAAATTTCTGTTGCATCTGAAAGTAGAAACTCGCCCGATTACAACGGTATGCGTACTTTTCCCCTAGGCCGTTCTAGTTATTCGTTTCGAGCATCAGAACTGCGAAAATGTTGAGTTTCTCAAGCGTTTCTTACCTACAAACGGCCATATCTCGCGAACGGATTGACCAATCCGCAAAATTTCTGTTGCATCTGAAAGTAGAAACTCGCCCGATTACAACGGTATGCGTACTTTTCCCCTAGACCGTTCTAGTTATGCTTGTCGAGAATCAGAACTGCGAAAATTTTGAGTTTCTCAAGCGTTTCTTACCTCCAAACTGCCATATCTCGCGAACGGATCGACCAATCCGCAAAATTTCTGTTGCATCTGAAAGTAGAAACTCGCCCGATTACAACGGTATGCGTACTTTTCCCCTAGGCCGTTGTAGTTAATCGTTTCGAGCATGAGAACTGCGAAAATTTTGGGTTTCTCAAGCGTTGCTTACCTCCAAACTGCCATATCTCGCGAACGGATTGACCAATCCGCAAAATTTCTGATGCATCTGAAAGTAGAAACTCGCCCGATTGCAACGGTATGCGTACTTTTCCCCTAGGCCGCTCTAGTTATTCGTTTCGAGCATCAGAACTGCGAAAATTTTGTGTTTCTCAAGTGTTTCATACTTCCAAACTGCCATATCTCGCGAACGGATTGACCAATCCGCAAAATTTCTATTGCATCTGAAAGTAGATACTCGCCCGATTACAACGGTATGCGTACTTTTCCCCTAGGCCGTTCTAGTTATTCGTTTCGAGCATCAGAACTGCGAAAATGTTGAGTTTCTCAAGCGTTTCTTACCTACAAACTGCCATATCTCGCGAACGGATTGACCAATCCGCAAAATTTCTGTTGCATCTGAAAGTAGAAACTCGCCCGATTACAACGGTATGCGTACTTTTCCCCTAGACCGTTCTAGTTATGCTTGTCGAGAATCAGAACTGCGAAAATTTTGAGTTTCTCAAGCGTTTCTTACCTCCAAACTGCCATATCTCGCGAACGGATCGACCAATCCGCAAAATTTCTGTTGCATCTGAAAGTAGAAACTCGCCCGATTACAACGGTATGCGTACTTTTCCCCTAGGCCGTTGTAGTTAATCGTTTCGAGCATGAGAACTGCGAAAATTTTGGGTTTCTCAAGCGTTGCTTACCTCCAAACTGCCATATCTCGCGAACGGATTGTCCAATCCGCAAAATTTCTGTTGCATCTGAAAGTAGAAACTCGCCCGATTACAACGGTATGCGTACTTTTCCCCTAGACCGTTCTAGTTATGCTTGTCGAGCATCAGAACTGCGAAAATTTTGAGTTTCTCAAGCGTTTCTTACCTCCAAACTGCCATATCTCGCGAACGGATTGACCAATCCGCAAAATTTCTGATGCATCTGAAAGTAGAAACTCGCCCGATTACAACGGTATGCGTACTTTTCCACTAGGCCGTTCTAGTTATTCGTTTCGAGCATCAGAACTGCGAAAATTTTGAGTTTCTCAAGCGTTTCTTACCTCCAAACTGCCATATCTCGCGAACGGATTGACCAATCCGCAAAATTTCTGTTGCATCTGAAAGTAGAAACTCGCCCGATTACAACGGTATGCGTACTTTTCCCCTAGGCCGTTCTAGTTATTCGTTTCGAGCATCAGAACTGCGAAAATGTTGAGTTTCTCAAGCGTTTCTTACCTACAAACGGCCATATCTCGCGAACGGATTGACCAATCCGCAAAATTTCTGTTGCATCTGAAAGTAGAAACTCGCCCGATTACAACGGTATGCGTACTTTTCCCCTAGACCGTTCTAGTTATGCTTGTCGAGAATCAGAACTGCGAAAATTTTGAGTTTCTCAAGCGTTTCTTACCTCCAAACTGCCATATCTCGCGAACGGATCGACCAATCCGCAAAATTTCTGTTGCATCTGAAAGTAGAAACTCGCCCGATTACAACGGTATGCGTACTTTTCCCCTAGGCCGTTGTAGTTAATCGTTTCGAGCATGAGAACTGCGAAAATTTTGGGTTTCTCAAGCGTTGCTTACCTCCAAACTGCCATATCTCGCGAACGATTGTCCAATCCGCAAAATTTCTGTTGCATCTGAAAGTAGAAACTCGCCCGATTACAACGGTATGCGTACTTTTCCCCTAGGCCGTTCTAGTTATTCGTTTCGAGCATCAGAACTGTGAAAATTTTGAGTTTCTCAAGCGTTTCTTACCTACAAACTCCCATATCTCGCGAACGGATTGACCAATCCGCAAAATTTCTGTTGCATCTGAAAGTAGAAACTCGCCCGATTACAACGGTATGCGTACTTTTCCCCTAGGCCGTTCTAGTTATTCGTTTCGAGCATCAGAGCGAAAATTTTGAGTTTCTCAAGCGTTTCTTACTTCCAACCTGCCATATCTCGCGAACGGATTGACCAATCCGCAAAATTTCTGATGCATCTGAAAGTAGAAACTCGCCCGATTGCAACGGTATGCGTACTTTTCCCCTAGGCCGCTCTAGTTATTCGTTTCGAACATCAGAACTGCGAAAATTTTGTGTTTCTCAAGTGTTTCATACTTCCAAACTGCCATATCTCGCGAACGGATTGACCAATCCGCAAAATTTCTGTTGCATCTGAAAGTAGAAACTCGCCCAATTACAAAGGTATGCGTACTTTTCCCCTAGGCCGTTCTAGTTATGCTTGTCGAGCATCAGAACTGCGAAAATTGAGTTTCTCAGCGTTTCTTACCTCCAACTGCCATATCTCGCGAACGGATCGACCAATCCGCAAAATTTCTGTTGCATCTGAAAGTAGAAACTCGCGCGATTGCAACGGTATGCGTACTTTTCCCCTAGGCCGCTCTAGTTATTCGTTTCGAGCATCAGAACTGCGAAAATTTTGTGTTTCTCAAGTGTTTCATACTTCCAAACTGCCATATCTCGCGAACGGATTGACCAATCCGCAAAATTTCTGTTGCATCTGAAAGTAGAAACTCGCCCGATTACAAGGGTATGCGTACTTTTCCCCTAGGCCGTTCTAGTTATTCGTTTCGAGCATCAGTACTGCGAAAATTTTTGAGTTTCTTGAGCGTTTCTTACCTACAAACTGCCATATCTCGCGAACGGATTGACCAATCCGCAAAATTTCTGTTGCATCTGAAAGTAGAAACTCGCCCGATTACAACGGTATGCGTACTTTTCCCCTAGGCCGTTCTAGTTATTCGTTTCGAGCATCAGAACTGCGAAAATTTTGAGTTTCTCAAGCGTTTCTTACTTCCAACCTGCCATATCTCGCGAACGGATTGACCAATCCGCAAAATTTCTGATGCATCTGAAAGTAGAAACTCGCCTGATTGCAACGGTATGCGTACTTTTCCCCTAGGCCGCTCTAGTTATTCGTTTCTAGCATCAGAACTGCGAAAATTTTGTGTTTCTCAAGTGTTTCATACTTCCAAACTGCCATATCTCGCGAACGGATTGACCAATCCGCAAAATTTCTGTTGCATCTGAAAGTAGAAACTCGCCCGATTACAACGGTATGCGTACTTTTCCCCTAGGCCGTTCTAGTTATTCGTTTCGAGCATCAGTACTGCGAAAATTTTGAGTTTCTTGAGCGTTTCTTACCTACAAACTGCCATATCTCGCGAACGGATTGACCAATCCGCAAAATTTCTGTTGCATCTGAAAGTAGAAACTCGCCCCGATTACAACGGTATGCGTACTTTTCCCCTAGGCCGTTCTAGTTATTCGTTTCGAGCATCAGAACTGCGAAAATTTTGAGTTTCTCAAGCGTTTCTTACCTCCAAACTGCCATATCTCGCGAACGGATTGACCAATGCGCAAAAATTTCTGTTGCATCTGAAAGTAGAAACTCGCCCGATTACAACGGTATGCGTACTTTTCCCCTAGTCCGTTCTAGTTATTCGTTTCGAGCATCAGAACTGCGAAAATTTTGAGTTTCTCAAGCGTTTCTTACCTCCAAACTGCCATATCTCGCGAACGGATTGACTAATCCGCAAAATTTCTGTTGCATCTGAAAGTAGAAACTCGCCCGATTACAACGGTATGCGTACTTTTCCCCTAGGCCGTTCTAGTTATTCGTTTCGAGCATCAGAACTGCGAAAATTTTGAGTTTCTCAAGCGTTTCTTACCTCCAAACTGCCATATCTCGCGAACGGATTGATCAATCCGCAAAATTTCTGTTGCATCTGAAAGTAGAAACTCGCCCGATTACAACGGTATGCGTACTTTTCCCTAGGCCGTTCTAGTTATTCGTTTCGAGCATCAGAACTGCGAAAATTTTGAGTTTCTCAAGCGTTTCTTACCTACAAACTGCCATATCTCGCGAACGGATTGACCAATCCGCAAAATTTCTGTTCCATCTGAAAGTAGAAACTCGACCGATTACAACGGTATGCGTACTTTTCACCTAGCCGTTCTGGTTATTCGTTTCGAGCATCAGAACTGCGAAAATTTTGAGTTTCTCAAGCGTTTCTTACCTCCAAACTGCCATATCTCGCGAACGGATTGACCAATCCGCAAAATTTCTGTTGCATCTGAAAGTAGAAACTCGCCCGATTACAACGGTATGCGTACTTTTCCCTAGGCCGTTGTAGTTATTCGTTTCGAGCATGAAACTGCGAAAGTTTTGGGTTTCTCAAGCGTTGCTTACCTTCAAACTGCCATATCTCGCGAACGGATTGACCAATCCGCAAAATTTCTGTTGCATCTGAAAGTAGAAACTCGCCCGATTACAACGGTATGCGTACTTTTCCCCTAGACCGTTCTAGTTATGCTTGTCGAGAATCAGAACTGCGAAAATTTTGAGTTTCTCAAGCGTTTCTTACCTCCAAACTGCCATATCTCGCGAACGGATCGACCAATCCGCAAAATTTCTGTTGCATCTGAAAGTAGAAACTCGCCCGATTACAACGGTATGCGTACTTTTCCCCTAGGCCGTTGTAGTTAATCGTTTCGAGCATGAGAACTGCGAAAATTTTGGGTTTCTCAAGCGTTGCTTACCTCCAAACTGCCATATCTCGCGAACGGATTGTCCAATCCGCAAAATTTCTGTTGCATCTGAAAGTAGAAACTCGCCCGATTACAACGGTATGCGTACTTTTCCCCTAGGCCGTTCTAGTTATGCTTGTCGAGCATCAGAACTGCGAAAATTTTGAGTTTCTCAGCGTTTCTTACCTCCAAACTGCCATATCTCGCGAACGGATCGACCAATCCGCAAAATTTCTGTTGCATCTGAAAGTAGAACCTCGCGCGATTGCAACGGTATGCGTACTTTTCCCCTAGGCCGCTCTAGTTATTCGTTTCGAGAATCAGAACTGCGAAAATTTTGAGTTTCTCAAGCGTTTCTTACCTCCAAACTGCCATATCTCGCGAACGGATTGACGAATCCGCAAAATTTCTGTTGCATCTGAAAGTGTCGT